>NC_043014.1:26438034-26448034 GCF_006345805.1 Octopus sinensis | reverse complement strand
TCATATTGAGTATGCTTATTTCTTAGTATTTGAATATATTTGAGTTATTTCGCAATTTATCCAATACAGCCCTTAAACAAGTAAATAGTATTTTCCTAAGTAATAGATTCACTTATTTTGGTTAGTGACTTATTCACGAATATACCAACACCAGCGCCCCTGAGGGTAATATTCTCTGAGAACGCACAAAAGCTCTTCTCAGAGTTATTTACTTTGAATTGTTATTATTTCATACCTGATTAGCCTGTTATTACGTAACATGCTTCGCGATTTTAGAATATTAGTATTTCCTCGTAACACGTTAAAGCCCTTTTGGAAGCTACTTTATTTGAATTCTTACTATCGGGTAACTAATTTCATGTTATTACATAACTGACTTCAAAATTGGGTATTCATAACTTATTGAGAATTCCTAAAAACAAGATCATGTGTAAGACAGTTCAGTATTCTCTGTAAATGCACAAAAACCGTTTCAAGGGTTACATGCTGTGTATTGTTGTTATTGGATTAGTGAAACAATTCTATGAACTAAACCAAGGGAGACGCCTCGCTTTCCGGGGAATTACCGGGTACGTCAGCTAGTATATATATATATATATATATATATAAGGGTAATTTTTTAGTAAATTTTCACGAGAAAGATAAAATATATATACGTCACAAAAGCGAATCAGGGTTCTGTTCAACATCAGCATTGCTAGAAATAAGTCAATACATAGCCACAATATCGTATCGTAGGTCAAAGGAGGCTTGCTCCATAAGCACCGAAACAGCCAGATCACCAGTGACTTCGCATTTACATTAATGCTCGTTATGGCTCCCACCAATGCCTTGGGTTAAACACAAGTACACTTGTCAGCTTATAATTATTAATAAGGGTGGCTTATTACTATAAATAATAAGCCTCGCTTATTTATAATTTATACGTTTACTAGTTAGGAATTCAGCGAAGGATTTCTACGGTGGTCTTATCAGCTGAGTGGGATAGTTGAGTTTAACCCAAGGCGCTGGTGTGAGCCACTCACGAGCGTTAATGTAAACACGAAATCACTGGTAATCTGACTATGCCTGGTCCTTTAGGAATTTGCTTTCCTTATCTGTAAAAAATACGATTCGTTATTGCGGCTGTGAACTGTTTTGACTCATATTTCTAGAAATATTGGTGCCGAATAACATCCTCAGTCACTTTATATATATATATATATATATATATATATATATATATATATACAGTGGCTGATTGGGTCTAAAAATATGGGTTGCCAAGAGACTAATTGGGCCCACCTGCAATGGTTGATATAACTTTAAGCCGGAAAAATAGCATTAATCACCCTTACAACCTTATAGTATCATTTCTATATAGGAGATAAAAAAACAAAATTAAGAACATTATCTCCTAATACTTCTTTCCTTCAACAAATGGACTGACAACGAGAAATAATTCTTAAAACTAAATATTTTAACTCTTTTCTTTCTGCATTATTGTTGCTCTATATACTTTCTATATCTGAATTTGTAGGTAAAATATCAAAATCACTACATTTACGCATCATGTAGTTAAGGATAAGAAATTATTGAGGTGGAATTTAGGGTCAGAGTTCCCATATAAGTCTAATTTTCTCTGTTTGACAGGGATTTTTCGAATTATATCTTTTCACTCAGGCCTCGGAGATGATGTGTTGGTGGTGGTAGTAATGGTGAATTTTTGAAAATTCATGATTTCTTTTTCACCTCTGCCCCATCATCCTGGCCGATATTGCCTAATGATTTTGGCCCTATGCCCTTAAAATCCACGAGAGAAACCTTTTCGGCGCGCGCGTGCGTGTGTGTGTGTAGGTGTGTGTGTGTGTGTGTGTGTATGTGTGTGTGTGCAGGTGTGTAAGAAGCATATTTACTGACAAAAAAGTATGCTCTTAAAATACATTATCGGTACATTCCCCCAACCCCCAAGTGTAACTTTTGAACCAGTAATTTTTTTTTTGTTTTTGAAATTCATGTATTCGGTATCGGACATTACAACTTAGCAACAATTTTTCTTATTTCAATTCCTCCCTTGCCCCCCGCAATTTATCTGCTTTGTTTACAGTTGACAAAACGTGCTGTCACGCACAAAATTACAGCTTCCAAATGCTGTTTTCTGATTGGATGAAAATGATCAAACTTTAAGCCTCTATAAATTTTTTAAAACATTTTTCTGGAAAAACTGAAAGAATTCCATCAATTTAGCTTGAAATAGTACATTATTGAGACAAATTTCGGTTCCCCTGTTTCGATTGGAGCCTCCCGCTGTATGAAAATTTCTTCCCCACCCCCGCTAAAAAACAGCTTCAGGAGTTGTGAAGAAAGAATTTGTACATAGTCTGTTTTTGAGAGCTGTTGTATTGGACCTCTGTCTAATCATTAAAACATATTTAATTATGAACATAGAAAGAAATTATGCATCAATCTCTATTTTTGTAAGCAGTTGTATCCATAAAACTTTTATTTGCAGAGAGCAGAAATTGAAAGAAGATATGTGAAATGGACGTGTGAGTGTGTATATATGTGTGTGTGTGTGTGTGTGTATGTGTTTATGTGTGTGTGTGTGTGTGTGAGTGTGTGTGTGTGTGTGTGTGTGTGGCGTGCGTGCTTGCGCGTGTGTATGTGAGAGAGAAAGAGGGTGAGAAAGAGAGATAGAGTGAGTGAAGTGAAAATATCTTCGCAGAAAACAGCTTCAGGAGTTGATTTATGGAAAAGATTATGTGAAATCTGTGAATGAAAATGAAGTTCAGATGTCTACATGGTAGATAGACCTGGTAGAAATAGCAGCATGGAAGATGTCATTGTTATACGCTTATAAAAAAACAGACATGAAAATGTAGGTGAGAGCTATTGTATTGGACATCTGAGTAAGGAGAGAGCAGAAATTGAAAGAAGATATATGAAATGGACGTGTGTGTGTGTGTGTGTGTGTGTGTGTGTGTGTGTGTGTGTTTCTGGCTAATTTGGCGGGATTTTTGAAGTCAGCACGAGGTGGTTTGTATATCTCTGGAGGGGTGGAAAGCGGATCTTTTGAAGTCATGAAAGTGATTGATCTCTTCCGTCCTTGTCAAGCTACGTGCATGTGTGTGTGTGTGATGGAGGAAGAGAGAGAGAGTGAGTGAGTGAGTGAGAGAGAGAGAGAGAGAGCGTGTGTGTTTGATGGGTTGTGCGATATGGGCGAGAGAGTTAACTGAAATTTTGTTATTCACTTGTTATAGTGACAGAAACTGTGAGTAACTGAGAAAAGGAGAGAGGGGTTATGTATGTTGGCGGGGGGATTCCATTAGAAAAGTTTGCTAGAGAGAGAGAGAGAAAGGCTGGGGGAGAAAGAGCAACAGAGAGACAGCGAATGCGGAGAGGGAAAGAGAATGAATAGAAGCTGTGAAAAGCCGTTATAGAGATAAAGAGGAAGAAAGAAGAAAGAGAGAGATGGAAGAAGAAAGGGTGATACCATTAGAGAGAAACAACAAACACTTGTCAATTTTCTCTTTGCCATAGCAACAACATCTTTATAGCTTGCGAATTTTAACCATCGCAGGTCGGACCATCATCACAGCTCGATCCTAGCACGTCTACTGCCATTGAATACTTACCAAAGCCAAAGTGTCAAGTTTTTTTCCTCTTTTATATAGTTAGATAATTTAATCCAATGTAGGTTATGATCAATTCCTTTATCCTTAACTTCCCATTTGTAGTTGCTCAATCCCGTTGAATTTCTCCTATTTCTGTTTATAAAGGTGTACCTATGGTAATCAAGCTTGTTTCATATGGTTCTGGGCTGCTTATTGCCTGATTGTGTACTTACTACACATTGATACACTACTTCCTTTCTAATGCAATTATTGCTGAATACACAATTCCTGCTAATTCTACAATCACAGGTTCTATATAGCTGTGTGGGGGTTATATTATGGGTAGTTTCAGGTATTACATTATTGGTGCTGTGGCTATTGTTGATACAATTAATGATATTGTTATTGTTACTATTGCATTTACTCGTATCACTATTATTATTATTGTTGTTGTTATTATTATTATTATTATTGTTGTTGTTGTTGTTGTTATTATTGTCTAAAGCCGGTTATAGGGAGAAAATAGTATATATAGATCCGGCCCTTTCGATGCCAGCATTCAGTCATCAGGATAGGGCCGGATAATACCATAAAATATAATAATTTAAGTATTGATGGTGCCTGAGGAATGTCGAAACTAGTACATCTAGAATAAATTTAGGTAACATAAAATTTGCGGTCCAGGGAGACCATAGTAAGCCAAACCTATTATTCAACCTAGAAATACCCACCTTAATGTCAGAGTTGACTCCCCGACCCAGTACAAAAACAGGAATAAATATATTTGGTTTGTAATTCCCTTGGTAAACAATAAGATCTAATCTACCCCTGCAGTTTCGCCAAGCTATTGCAGTAACTTTCCCAGAAATTCCAGATATTAACGCCACTGTTAACTCACACAAAGTTAGGATAGCCTTCTCCAATACGAAAAATCTCTCACAGATAATTTCCTCCCATAACAATAAGCTGCTAAACAAGACCCTCTCACCCACGTTCGGAGACGCAGCTCCGTCTAATGCCAGAATAACGCGCAGTATTAATAAAAATAAGAATAATAGTAATAGAACCGGCACAGAGATTAGCAATCTCCATACCAGGCAGGGAGTTAAATAATAGAGAAAGATAGGAGCAATGGTGACGACTCTAACGTTAGTAATGGGAATAGGGATGAGAGCACTGTCCGAGTCATTATGTAGAGAGTCCCAATAACAATTTTAGCAACGGGTTTGACAACAGTAGCATCACGGACATTAGCAATCACAGCGATCTCAGTGGCAGGAAATATATAGGTGATATTCCATTAAATAGTATTGATAATGGGGTGTATAATGTCGAAGACAGCCGTAGTTCTCACAATCATAATAGTAATAAGAACGCCGTGTTAATATCTGAAGCCAATCCCAATAGAATAAGGTTCTTATCTAGTAATTCCAAGATTATAAATGCCATTTACCAATGCAGAGTTTATACTGGATCGGATGTCTACTCGTATATCGGAGCGTCATCATCAAAATTGGCCGTGAGAATATCGAACCACTTCACAACTTTTCGCGATTTTAGAAAACAACATGCTACCGGACTAAGTAAATTAATCTGGCGTTTGAAGAACACGAATTCAGCATTTAGACTGGAATGGTCGATTTTATCGGTGGCGGTACCGTTTGATAGGGGCAAAAGAATCTGTAATCTCTGCAACTCTGAACTTTTTCACATTTTGTTCGCACGAGGGCAGCTAGTTAACGGGATTTTGCAACACTCTTTCAGATGTCCCCACTGGAGGCGACTGAAATTTCTTGCATACAATTGAAGCCTAAGATAATTAACACCTTGATGTCCTAAGAAAAGAAAAAAATTGTTTGGAAGAAATTTGGGAAAAATTTTGAATTAAATTTGAAAGGGGAAATTACTCCCCTTTTAGCGTATGTTCTGCTACTTTTTTAGAAACAATATCAGGGATTATACTCCCCTTGTTTTTGACAAGTCATCTGTATATAAACTGGTCATAGACGAACACACAGACACAGAATTTTATCAGCCGCTTGACCAGCAATGCCTACAATACAATATATTTTCGCTCTAGCTGCTTCCTAACATACTGCCACACATACATAGGCGCATACACACACACATACATGTAGGTAGTTCCTCACACCCAAATAAGATAGCTGTCATTCTTAAAACAATTTGAACATTAACACTAGTTATACAGAATATATTCACACTCTTTGGGTTTTCTGTGATTCTTCCCCTACCTGATTTGACCGTGGTTTGACCTAGGTTTATTCCAACGGATATTTTCGTCGGCCTTCACCCACTCTGACGTCAGCGCATATTGAGAGATAGTTTTGTGCCATTTTTACCATGGGCTCCTTGGGAGCGTTTTGTTCGAAAAGCTTGCTGCGCAATTTGTTTTGAGATTTTAAATTCCTGGATTTTCCTGAAGAGAAAGCTGCAGAATGGTCTCCTTATTCAATCCGAATTTGGGAATTTGCAGCCTTTGAAACATGTGTAGAAAATAATAAAAAGTAATTTGTAGAATCTTCGTTCGGCTCCATTTCTTCCCTTCACTAAATTATATAAAACTTCAATTATCCGCGCTAAAGCACGGGGGCGAAACCCCATGGTCGTAACCTCAACCGTGTCTTTTCTGGTGTGATTTTTGCTACACAGGTATCGGTTAATTTTTTAATAATCCGTAACAAGATAATTCATTTATCCATTTCATTAAATATATATATAATATATATATATAATATATATATGTGTGTGTGTGTGTGTGTGTGTGTGTGTGTGTGTGTGTGTGTGTGTGTTGTGTGTGTGTTGTGTGTGTGGTGTGTGTGTTTTGTGTGTGTATATATATATATTATATATATATATATGTATGTATGTATGTATGTATACATATACAATTACACTTTTTCTTGAAACTACTACCCCCCTTAAATTAAACACTGAATTAAACACTTAAATAAGTTAATGCTAAAACACAGTGCCATCCATTTAATGCTTTATATCTATTATTCTATATTTTACTAGTATAGGTTTCAGCAAGCACTCGTTCCAGTCCTTTTCATTTGTTGTTCCTTGTCAGAAAATCCTACTTATTACGCCTTCCGACAAAAATGAATCCGCTGGCCAACTCCTATATAATATATAATGTAGCTGATTCCTTGATATATATATGTAATATATAATTATATATGATATATATATATTATATATATTTATAATTGATATATAATAATATAGCTGGTTCCCCTTGTATATATTAATATATATTATATATATATATATATATATATATATATATATATATATATATATATACTATATATATATATATATATTACATTTTTACTTTTTATTTTTATTTTTATGCTGTGCCTTAAGATCATATCTCTTAGTCATATTGCTTTAGTTAACATGCTGACTTACGTACCCATTTATTTATTTACTTGTCTAAATTTAATTTAATTTGATTTAATCTAGTTTGAACGTTATTTTGCTCTCCTACTTGACCATAGTGGCCACGTTTATTTTATCCATTTATTTTAAAATTTATTAATCTACTTATTTATCTATCGGATTTGGTTTTGTGTTATTTGTTAACCATCAACTAACCGGAACCGCGTCATAGTTTTTAAAAAATCGCTGACCAATTAGGTTGCAGGACTGATCATAATCACTGCACACAAGGATTCAAGAACGAACACAAGCACCGTACTTTGGTCACCACCTGGTGCCATACTTTCTGTAGCACCAACTGACATCCTACATATAAACTTCCACCTCTGAAACACGGACTACACTTTCAAACCATACTTTCAAACCCACCACTGTAAACATAAACATAACGTGTATTTATAATCGTGATATATAATCGTAATCTAAGTAGATTGTAATTATATCAAAAATTGATGTGAAAGAGACTTGTAGAATGTTTCGATTAAATATACCCATTTTTATAAAAGTTATGAGGAAACAAAATCGAGATCTAGGAATTATCCGAAACTTTTCACTCTTCAGCCCCGAATAAAATTTCCGTTTGAATTCTCTACAACCGTATCTAAACTATGATTCGTATTTGAAGAAAATTCATTAAAAATATTAATTTTTTAGAAAGCTATGAGGAAACAAACTCGGGTGGTGGACACTTTCTTAGTGAAATCGAAATATAAACAGAAACTTTAAAAACCACTATCCCGAAATGTAAAAGAATTAGAGTCGCAGTGAATAAAAATTTGTTTTTGGAGTGACTGAAGAAGGTCGAGTTTTCAACGTGGAAACCAAATATTCAAGAAAATGTATTGAATTTGAAATATATAGAAACTTTCTAGACAGTTTCGACTTTAATAATTACATTCTTTTAATAAAAGTTAGGTAGTCGAAATACGAGACGGCTTTCATCATTATAGTCTCTCTGTCTCTCCCTCCCGCTCTCTCTCTCCCTTGTATACATTCATACACACACATGCGTATATATATGTATATATTTTTATATATATATATATATATTATATATATATATATATATATATATATCTCCTTATTAATATATATGAATAAAATATATGTAAATGGAGTTTAACGCGTGGTGTAAATCAAATATTTTTTACTTTCGACACGTTTCAAAAATTCCACTTATTTATTTTTATTTATTTTTTCCGTGTTAATTGTTAACAAAGTAAAAATACACTCATCTCTCTCTCTCTCTCTCTCATATATATATATAATATATATATATATATTTATATGTGTGTATGTTGTATGTATGTATGTATGTATGTATGTATGTATGGATGGATGGATGGATGGATGGATGTGTGTGTATGTATGTGTATGTGTGTGTACACCACCGATCGTCTTGGGTATACAGATCGATTAACATATATATACGTTAATCCGTTTGTACTATTGAATTGTCAAGTGTGAATAAATATTTATTTTATGTATAAATGGACACTTGATGTACTTAAAATATTTATGTTTATGGTACAGATAAATGTATCATTATTTGTATAAAAATAAAGATGGTGAACTGCCAGAATTGTAGCACGCTGGATGAAATGCTTAGCGTTATTTCGCCCGTCGCTACATTCTGAGTTCAAATTCCGTCGAGGTCGATTTTGCTTTTTATCCTTTTGGAGTCAATAAAATAAGACCCAGCTGAACACTGGGGTCGATGTAATCCCTTGTGGCAAAAATTTGAAATAATTATTATTTCAACTAACACTGCGGAGTTTCTGAAGTAGATCCAACGAATGCGGATGACACTAGGTAGGGCAAACTGTGCCAGTGATCTACTCAACACTTCAGCGCACTAATCAACATACACTCATTAATCTAAATATAATACAAACAAACAAACAGACAAACATACATACATAGATATATGTATGTGTATATATATGTATGTGTATATTTATATTCACATATGCATGCATGCATGCATGCATGCATGCATACATACATACATACATATATATATATATATATATATATATATATATATATAATATATATATATATATATTATATATATATATATATATATATATATATATATATATATATAGGTTATAAGTGGTAATAGTGTCATTGAGACCCAAAGGTGTCAGGTAAAGCTGAATAAGTGCTATAGACAGACCATAGTTAAGTTCCAGGTTCGGTAATTTTGCGAATAAGGGGTTCAACGTTGGTCATGTTAATGCGTGTATATAAGAATTTTTGCGTAATGAGATAAAAAAAACCAAGGCTGTGTAGATATTAGAACGTTTATAGCTAGAAGGTCTTACAGCTTCTATCAATATTAATTATATCTCTTCATCAGAGACGGTGTGAGAGGATGGTTATGTAATAATTAGTTTAAATAAAACCTTTGACTCTACAACACTGTGTATAAATTGTGTACTTCTATACTTGGAATGCCCAAGTTTGAACACTGCTGGATCTCATTCATAAGGTATTGGAATCTTACATTGTATATAAGCTCTATATTTGGAAGGACCCATTTTAAATTCTGTTGGATTTTACTCATAAAGTATTGGAATCTTACATATATATCATTCTGCTTAAAAAAACTTCAATATCCCTACATATCTTACATCTATTTTCTTTCCTCCACCTCACTCTCTATTTTGTATCCTATCTAAACTAACTATTACTTAACAATCCTCTCACACCGTCTCCGATATCTACACAGCCTTCTTTTTTTTTATTTCATTACGCAAAAAATTCTTATATATATATATTTATATACATATATACGGCAAAAAGAATTTAGAACCTATGTAGATCACGATTATGTATGCGCATTATGATTTAACGTTCTGACTTACTTCTGCTGTTTACAACACTGCTTGGAAGAAAGTTATATAGCGTGTAATCGTCGTATTGACCATGGGAGA
>NC_043014.1:26420534-26435534 GCF_006345805.1 Octopus sinensis | reverse complement strand
TTAGGTGTTTTTCTCAATAAAAACACTCACAACGCCCGGTCTGGGAATCGAACCGCGATCCTACGACCGCAAGTCCGTGCCCTAACCACGGGCCATTGCGCCTCCGTATGTATATATATATATATATATATATTATATATATATATATATATGAGAGAGAGAGAGAGAGAGAGGAGAGAGAGAGAGATATATATATATACCAACGGAAGAGGAATGTAGAAGAAATGATTATGCTGTCATATATATTCGAAACACAACAAAGTTTTTCAATATGATTCTTTTCCCAATACTTCATGCACAATCTAGTTTATTGAGCTGAGAAAGTGTTGTTTGACGAACAAAGGAGAAATTAGAGGTAGAGTATCAGATATATAAATGGATGAACTGATTTGTGCAGCCAGACGTGGCATAATGCATAAGCTCGCTGCAGGACAAGACTGTGATTATGATGCACAGTGTACGAAGTCGTTAATTCAGTGGTTGATAGTTGAAATAATACATTGAATGATGGAAATCTATTTTGATTCAATGGAAGCTCTTAACTCCAATGAAAACATATTTTTCCGATCTTGTATGAGGGATTGAAACACAACCGATTCCTAAGTCTCAGTTTATGGAATGTGGTCAGACATCTACCCCAAGGCCTAAGAAGTTCAAGAGCAAGTGAGCTGCAGAGGAAGCCATGATGACTGTTTTTAGTGATTCTTCATTATATGGTTGAACATGTAGGGACAGACAATGTTAACTCATGACATGTTCCCTAGTAGGTTCAAAACAATATGTTTGGTCGAGACATTATCATATCGTCTCTAAATTAGTTTCTTTTCTCTTTATTTTCTCTGCGACGTGCCGAAGGCTTCTAGACAATAAGAAACGAGAACTATGGGCCTTAAAGATCTTCTGAAGATCATTAGCCATGTAAATGACCTGAAGAGGTTAAAAATCGGAACAACATCATGTGGTTTCAATCGTTCACATATATTAATATTTACATAGGACCAGTCTCACACAAATATATAAGAGATGGAGATGACTGAACCAGTTTCGGTTTCTTTTTCTTCTTTTTTATATTTTTGAAGCTTCCAAATTAAGTTAATCAGGCTTCGTAACGGGAAAAGAAATAAATTCAAAGACAAAGTTCAAAGGCACGATCTTATAACACGTATATAGCTATTAGAGATTGAAAGAAGCTTTACAACACAACAGCATTCCACGAGACACTTGAATGATATAATGATCTATTGAAAACAATATTTAGCTGAACTAACAACAAGAATGTGTTCAAGTTCTTTATGGCACCTGTTTATATCGTGGTAGACTGAGCGATATGAAATGGATGTCCTAAGGTCATAGAAGGATGCCAGTGACAATATATGAACAATGGGATTATTAACTAATAGTTAAGCTAGTATTTGCACATTGCATACAATGAGTATAAAGAATGACATTTCTGTGAAAGCAATCTCAGTGATATAGATGATTTTTAAGTATAGAAACTGGCCTCAAGCGACTGGATCATCTTGAAATTCCTTCTTTTAAGACTGAAGACTATCGAATGAAAGAAGGATAGGGTTAAAACAGTCGCGCCATGTCGTGAGGAATTTGCTGATGAGGAATGGAAAAGTGTCTACTCAGTGAAGATAAAGAACCGTGTGAAGGTACCTTATGTGTTGGTAATCTTTCTACACACGCGCGGATACTCCCACGCTAACGTATATATATATATATATATATATATATATATATATATATACGCTTACACACACATATACATACATATATATATATAAACACACTCATACACACATACATATATACAAGTATGTATGTATGTATATATATAGATATATATATGTATACATGTATGTAAGTGTATATGTGTGTGTATGTCTGTGTGTAAACACGTATCTATGTATATACGTACATATGCACCGATATTTACAGATAAAATATATGTGTGAGAGGGTGTATGTCCCTTACTATTCGTATGTATGCGCCTTTGTGAGTACGCATGTTTTCGTCGAAGTTGATAGACACAGCTTGAATCACATACAATGAATTACATATACACGTGATTGGAAGAGTATAAATATCGCCGGCAGACAAATCAGTCCCATCAAATTCACTTACTCTCAGGTAAGAACTGTTTTGAATACGCTGCCGCATATATGCTTACTTTCATACATACATACATACATACATACATACATACATACATACATACATACATACATACATAATACATACATACATGCATACATGCATATATACATACACACATACATACATACATACATACATACATACATACATACATACATACATACATACATACATACATATATAATATATAAGTTATTTGGATCTGGAATAATTTCTTTCCGTGATACAAACCTCTGTGAGGAAATCCATTATTCTTATGAAAGACCTCTATTTACCAAGGCAGCAGTCCACTCCCTTTCCACACTGCGTTGTCGTCCATTGGGAAAACTAAGAACAGTCGAAGGCAAATTCAGTTATAAGGCATTTCGTCCAACACTAGTATATCGCCTAATCCACCATCATGCACTGGCACTTTATTCTTCATGTAACACACACGCGTCTACACACATATGTATAGTACGAACAAATCATCTTAACAAAAATATAATTCGATCAATAGCCAAATAGTCAATAGTAAATTATGAGGATTTGCAAAAGCCGTATTACACATACGACGTGGGCAAACACAAGGCTATAAACATTTCTCATCAAAAGTTAACGAAAATCTGCGATAATGCTGGGTCACTATCCTTGTATATATATGTATATGGCCCTTCGTATTCACCGATACGTTTTGCAATGCACTGCTATTCAGTAAACTGGTGGAACTAAAGTAATTGGACTTTGTTTCTCTTCTACAGATTTGTATTGCGATGATGAAATCTGTCCAAGTGCAGTACTTCCGTTTGCATCCTCGGTTGAAATCATGCCCAGTCTACTTTGTCGTTTTACATGTGATAAATTCAATTTCTCATCAGATTCTACGATCAGTTTTATCTTCTTATAAAGCATCCCAGCTTAGAATTTAAATACTAAGTTTATGGCTAGTCGCTATCTTTGAACTGGGTGTTTGCGATCTTGCTGACTGCTTCGTAATGTTACCAGCATTTGCTGGTTGCTTTTGTGCAATTGTTGCATATTCCTTAATTCCCAGAGATAAACAGAGGAGAGCTGTGGTGAACGAAGGGTCAACTAAGTTGGTTATTCTGCTTTCATTGCTAGATTTGGCAGATATATTTATACATATATTTCTCGTGTTGTTTTTTTCAGTGACAAGATGAAGTTCTACCTTGCCATCCTTTTCGTAGCTGCCTGCCAGGCTTTCTCAATCACATCTATGGTTGAGAAAGAAGGTAAGTCTTCAACGATCATCTAGTAATGGATGTGTAGTTTAAGTATACCTGTATGTATGTGTATGTACGTCTGACGTGTCGATGCATGTGGTATGTGTGAATGTGTGACTCTGTGTGTGTGTATATATCTCTGTGTGTTTGTGTGTGTCTGTTCATGTATGTGTGCGTACGTGTGTACGCGTATCTTGTGCGAATAATGAAAATATTTCGCAGTGATTTTAGCTTCAACTATTTACATCTAAACTATATAATTGAAGAAATTTCTTTCGATTTTTTCGGCTGATACAGACTTGTAGAATTCCTAACAATTTGTACTCACGGCCATCTGAGCTTAAATGCACAGCAGTGTGATGAGCTGTGATTTATGCATTGGCTATGAGTGAATGTTTTTATTCGTATGTGCTTTCATTGGATCTAACTTTCTGCGTACATTTCAGCATTCGATCTCCTTATCAAAGAAGCTACACAGGAACTGGAGCAACTTGCCGTGACAGAAATCCAGAGTGCTCTGACCACTGACGGTATTGATATTACACCATCTGAATTGAGGTGAGGTCATAGAAATGGAGGGAAATACTAAAGCGATCTTCTTTTTACTTATACAGACGTATGTATAAACATACATACATACATACATACATATATACATACATACATACATACATACATACATACTTACAAACATCACATACCTATGCTTGTATGTATATAGACAATGACTACAGATATACATATATATGTATGTATGCATTTATGTATGTGTGTGTGCGAGAAACAAGTAAAACCAGAAATGAACGATATATATATGTTCTAGTCGAATAAATTGTACCAAGTACTTTTTAAGCTTGCTACTTATTTTGTCAGTTTCTTTTGACAAAACGCTAAGACACAGTGATATAAACAAACCAACACTGGCTATCAGCCGTACTTTTACTCATATCATTTAAGAATAAGAAATTCTAATATTTAGATAATACATATCTACATACATGCATATAAAATAGTGTATATATGTATAAATTTGTCTGCCTGTGAGTAAATATATATATATATATTATATATATATATATATATAGAGAGAGAGACAGAGAGAGAGAGAGAGAGAGAGAGAGAGAGTGAGAGAGCGAGAAGAATACAGTGTACATTCAAACACATAAGAGATACCCGAAAAATAGGATATCTGATTGACTAGAAAGAGCAGTTAGACTCAAAGCCACTAATTGTTGTAATTCCGAAAGTGACTGAAAAACTTTTACCTTATTTATTTTTCAATCACTTTCGGAATTACAACAATTAGTGGCTTGGAGTTTAACTGCTCTTTCTAGTGAGTTAGATATCCTATTTTTAGGGTATCTGTTATGTGCTTGAATGCACACTGTATTCTTCTCTGAATAATGTATAGTCTATTGACTAAATTTTTTCCTTTAATTTTAATTTAATATATATATATATATATATATATATGTAGGGAGAGTTTGCGAAAAAAAACAAAAGACGAAGACAGGTGGTGTACAAAACAAACAGTTGTATTAGTATAACGCTCAGGAACATAAAAAGCCTTTATCGTTTTGAGCGTACGCTCTTCTACAGGAAGGGACACAGACAAAACAAGGATAGAAAAAAATGTGTGCAGTAGCTAACGATCTATCTATCTATATATATATATATATATATATATATATATATTCTTTTATACTTTTACTTCTTACTAGGACTTGACTGCTGCCGTGCTGGAGTACTGCCTTGAAGTGTTTTAGTTAAACAAATTTACCCCAGGACTTTTTTGGGACCTAGTACTTATTCTACTGGTCTATTTGGTCAAACCACTAAGTTACGGGGACATAAGCACACCAACACCGGTTATCAAGAGGTGATGGTGGGAAGAAATGCTGACTCAAAGACACACAAACACACATACACACACACACACACACACATATATATATATATATATATACATATATAATATATATGTGTGTATATATAATATTTCTCTCTAGTTTCAGCACGGAGCTGTGACCATGCTGATGCACCGCCGTATATATATATATATATATATATATATATATATATATATAAATATCACCACCAGTAGCCTAGCATGTATAAATAGTCAATAGACAACATATTCACAATATCAAATAGTGTAAATTTAAGCACAAGAGAAAACTACCAGTCAGTTTGACTGCTTCTTGTAGCGTGTAAAAATTACTTGTTAAAGGTAGTGATATATATATATATATATATATATATATATATATATATATATATACATACATACATGCAGACATATATCATTTATACAGTTTGATCCAGAAACTAGCAGCCAAATTTGGTGAAGCCCTCCGCGAAGAAGTGACCACCGTTATCTCTCATGTTCACAGTCTCGCTGATCTCAAGACCAAAGTAAGTATATTAAAGTACGTTAGAAAAAAGTGGAAGAAAGTGAAGAAAATGTGTGCAAAAAATGGAACGAGAAAGGAGAAACGTTATCAAGAAAACTTTTAGCGAATTGGTGGACACCACGCGCTCCGGATTGAATTACTCTCTCACAGACTTGTGCATGTTTTCTGAAATTTTCTTTTTCTGAACCAGTTGTATTTAATGAGATTTCGGCAATGAAGGAGGACGAGGATCTTAGTTTTCTTGTTTCATTTCTTTTTCGCCGTTCCATTTTTTTCACCAAATTCTTCGTGGTTTTTTTCACGTTTTTTTTCTTATTTTCTTATTGTCCAGTGTGCTTGTTTAAAAAAATATATATATTTAACCAATAAGCAGCGTCTGAGGGATACATGGCGTATTTTATAACTATGCCTATTCAAGTATCACAATAACATAAAAATATTTGTAGTTCTTCTAGTATTGTATTTAAATTGATATTTATCTTCCCTGGAGTACTTTTTTGAGGATTTTCCTTCTGTTGGATAATATACACATATATCATTTCTGTAGTTTGCTCAGAAGGTTTATGAAAACCTTCGTGTGTCAGCCCAGAAGATTGCAGATGGTATTGAAAAGGGCCCCGAAGTTACCAAGAAATTCATCCATGAATTGATGGCAGATATTGATGCCATGGAAAGTAAGGAATTTTGATTTGTTTGTATTTTTCATTTTCTTTTTTTCTTTTTGCTATCTGGATTTGCCTTTTGTTGAAGAAAAAATCTTTTGTAGGAGGTTGTAGCTAGTCATTGTACCAATCTCCTCAAATGATACAGGCAATGACGTGAGGGAGACTGACACATTGCACAGAATTAGTACACAACCACACGAGATGATTACAGAGGAAATGTCTGACCATAGGATTGTTCGAGCAGCACTTGCCTAGGTTGAAACCATTTTATCGACTGTACTATTTTCCATATTTTGTAAATATATGCATGTCATTTTACACACACGCACACACACACAAAATAGAGACGCACATAATTACATCTACACATTGAAAATTATTTACTTTAATGTGTGTGTATATATATATTGTCATTTACAGAGAGCGGGCATTTTATTACTGATATCGAACAAATGTTTGAAAGCATCTTTGAAAAGGCTTTGGCAACTGTAAGTAATAAATCGTTAAAAGATATTCGTTAACGTTTGATGAGAAATGTTTATAGCCTTGTGTTTGCCCACGTCGTATGTATAATGCTTACAATACGGCTTTTGCAAAGCCTCATAATTTACTATTGACTATTTGGCTATTGATCCAATTATATTTTTGTTAAGATGATTTCTTCATATTCAAGCATTTGTTCATAACACATGAAAGCGTGCAGCATGTGATAACTACATCGTCAATGTCCTTTGAATGTTATGAGAGTATTCCAATGATTTGATCACGTAATATGAATCGCTAGATAGACAATCTGAGAATTAGGAAGCAGCAGTGTTTCTCGTTTTGTTAGAATGAGTCAATAACGAATCAGAACATAATGAATGCTTATCCACGAAGAGAAGTATAATCTCATGGATGTAGTTCTTCCGAAATGTTGCTGGTAATTGTTTTCATCGTATTAGTATTTTATTTTACCTGTGTTCCTCTTTACATTAATCATATGTTGAATATAAGATAAGCAAACGAGTGACTAGTTAGTACCACCTCTACTGTCGGTAGAAGCCAAATCTGTGCCAAATCAAATACTCACATAACATTGTATATCTTGTATCAAGGAGAAGTCGTTATGGACTCGGCTGAAACAATTCTCATTACATGTCGGTACAACAGAGCTGACGTGGGATCAACTAATGACAGCAATATGGATGTGGTCATTTTTGAAAATGGAAACATCAAAATTTTTGACATTCAATTTAAGTTTTCGTTATTGAACCCATAATTACAATATTGATCAAATAATCCTTTTGTCTTTTATCACTTACTTGATTCAGTCGTTTGACTACGGCCATACTGGGGCACAATTTTGAACGAATTTTAATCGAACGAATCGACCCTAGTATTCTTTCAAGTCTGGTACATATAATAACGATAGCAAAGCAGCTTCTTAAAAACAGAGCCATGCCGACGCCTATAACTTGCTGTAACATTTTAACTAATTCCTTTCATTTATGCAGGTCAGCTACGACGTTCACCAAAAACGTGACTTGATCGATATCTTCGATAAAATCAATGACACACTTCGTCGTATTGTCGGCCACCTTCACGGAAAGTTCCATGATTTGCACGATTTCTTGCACCAAGCTATTTCCAATGGAAAAGACAAGCTGAAACCTCACATAGAAAATATCAAGACTTTGGCTAAGACTGTAAGTTATCGTTTTTTGAAATATGGAAGTTTTACAAATGTACTGAAAATCTATTTTGTAATAATGTTTTTGTCTGACTATTTATATAGCCAACTCTCTTAATGAAATGAAATTAAAATTAAATGAGAAATTACACACGACGTAAAGTTATTTATTTCTCTTAAGACTTCGTACGAGAAATATCCAACTAGTGTCAATGGAAGTGAATAATCGCCATCTTTATTAATTTCTTTGGGTCTAAATAAGAATGATATTTGATTATAATTTACATAATTCAAATTTGCGTCTAATTTTCGTACTGTGATGTTAAATAGAAGAATGTATCATATAGATCTGAATTTCGGATTATATATTCTCCTAACTACAGATTGGGAATGATGAAATAAGTCCCAGTAATAAGCTTCTATAGCTTTGATAAGATATACTGCTGATTCTCAGACATTGTTTTGCCAAAAGCAAACAAGATATCTTAAATGACTTTCTCCGATGGAATTGACTGTCATAAAAGCATAAAAGCAAGAGAGGAAGAAATATCTTGTTTGAGATTACCTTTTACAACTGTGAATATACTTATGAAATTGCATATTTTTTATACTTTCAGTTTATCGCCCACATCAACGACGTCAACGCTAGAGTTGCACAGCAAGCTTTGGAATTCTTCAAACCTTGGGCAGCTTTATTGGGTTCCACCTGGACTACATTGGTCAACGATATCCACAAACGCCTGGAGCAATTGAAACCAACAAGCGCGCCTATATTCTAAGTAGAAATGTTAAGTCATATACACATAAGCATGTATGTTAATATTTGTATTTATTACTGAAAATATATTTGAAGAATCTGCCGAATAAATATGTAAACAAAATCCTGATATTGTTTTCATTCTTGTTTATACATACATATATATGAATACATATACACACACACATATCACTCACACACACACTCTCACACACACACTCTCACACACACATAGATGTAAATTTCCAAATTAATTTGATTGGGATATGTAATCCTAGCGGCTACCGCATTCACTTTCTCCACTTAAAAATGCTGGCTAAGCTTCTCAGTGGAAGCATATGTTGGTGCAGAATTGAAAAGACGTGACTGACAGCAGAATAAAACTGGATATATAAATCTCTGTATTCCATATTATTGAGATATATATATATATATATATATATAATATATATATATATATATATATATATATATATATATGACCGCAGTTATGTGGAAAAACAACTTAAATATTTAAGCTTTGGTTTGATATACAAAATATGCATCTATGAATAAATGCAAAATGTGAGGTAGGAAAGACTGAAGACTTCCAGGCGATGAATATTTAAGTATAAATATACAAATATTTATATTAATATATCTTACTTACACAGTGTAAAGCGACAGAAAAATTAAGACGGGGGAAGTAAAAAAGTGTTATAATTTGAAAGGTTTACGGAATTGGTTCTGCGAAAAGCCATCGTAGTCAAACTAAAGTTTGTACCATTTGAGTGCCATAAGGTGTCTACTCTGAGAATCTCTGGATTTCATCTGTTGATTACAAACGCACACACACACACACATGCATACACATTCAAAGACGCGAAAAACCCACGCACGCATATGCACACGCACAAATATGTGTGTATGTATATATGTGTATGGGTGTATCTATACATATGTATGTATGTGTGTTTGCTTCTTTGTTTGAATCTGTGTGTGTGTGTTTTTTGTGTGTGTGTGTGTTTGCGCGTGTGTGTGTGTGTGTGTGCGTGTGTGTGTCTGTGAGTACTAGTTCATCCTCAGAATTCACTAAAAATACTTTCTTCGAAAGCATAAACCAAAGACATATTGTGGTTTACTTGGGTGTATTTGGAAATTGAATTTGGAACATAATTAGAAGTTTAATCTTGAGTTCTGGAACTGTAAGAACATAGTATTATGTAAATGGATAAAAACTTACATTCAATTAATCGATAAACATGTCTCATATATCAGATTCCCATCACATTTACAACTGAGTAATCACTCCCATATACTTTGACACCATTTCATAAATGCAAATCCTCAGTCTCTTGTCTCCATATTAGCAATTATTCTTGACCAATATTCACTCGCATCGTAAACTAAATTCAGAGAAAGAATTTATCGCTTCGTTTGTTGTTTAGCCTAATTCCGTTTTACTGAAATGGAATATGTAGGACTAAAATTTCCAATATGTATTTCGTTTTTCAGACTGTAGGGTGAAATTTGAAGGTGATTTGACTACTATTGACCGATGATGCAGTCGTTCTCACTGGCGAACTTCTATGCAATCACTGAAACATACTAATACTAGTTAGTATGCAAAATTTAAAATTAGTCACCGTATTTTATGACAACTTACACATTACAGTAACTTCAAGAACTCATCTCAAAACAAAAATCTAACGTATTGTTCAATCAGCTCCCGCACCCCACTGCTATAGAACTAAGAGGGGCGACTGAAAATTTCATAGGCTGAGGAAGATACTCTTAGGAATGTAAGCAAATGAGGCTTATTTTTCGAAACGCTCACACTTCCGATCCTCATACGTCTTCCAAGGGGTTGCAGAGTTGGATCCCGTTGGCGAAGAAACTTTCATTCTGTTGGTCATCAACAGAAGATATGACGTCATCATCACTGCGATGTTGCTTCCCAGTCTAGTGATTTTTTTAAAAAGTCTTTTTTTTTTTGTTGGGAGATAGATGATAGACAGATTGGACCAAATAAGGAGAATAGGGAAGCTGATCAACCTTTTGAAAGCTAGATTCATACATGGCAGCCCCTGAAACCAAAGACGTTTGCGCTGATCAAACAAGACTCTTTTCATCAGCTTTCTTGGACGTTTGGTCTGAGGCCATCCGGATTCCCGTTTGCGCCGTGAACAGGAATTAATCTTCTCTCTTCGCTCTTTTACGCCATTTGGTGTCAACTCTCCCCCTCCTCATCTAACCCCCCTCTCCCCCCTCCTCATCTAACTTCCCCCCGACCCCTACTTCTCTTCAGTCCTTCATCCTTTCACCCCTACTCCCTTTCCCTCCTCTTCCCTTCTTCCCTCTTTCTTCTTCCCTCTTCCCCTTCCTTCTTTCTCTCTGCTCCCTCACTCCCCTTCTCTCTCCCTCTCCCCCTCTCCCTATATCCTCCCTCCTCCTCTCCCCTCCTCTTCCCCTCTCCTTCCTCATCCCCTTCCCCCTCCTCCTCCCTCCTCTTTCCGTTTCCCCCCTCATCACATCTCCCCCTCCACCCTCCACCCCATCTCACGCTCACCACCCTCTCCTTCTTTCCTTCTCCCCCTCTCTTCCCCCTCCTTTCCTTCTCCCCCTCTCCCCCTCCTCACTCTCACCTTTCCCCTTCTCCCGCCTCTTTCATTTCCCCCTCTTCCTCTCTCCCCCCTCCCCCTATCTCCCCCTTACACCCCTCCTCCACTCTACCCTCATCTCCTCTCTCTACACTACACCATACGACTTTACACATCACTCCTCCTCCTCCCCTCTCTCCCTCATCTCCTCTCTCTACACTACACCATACGACTTTACGCATCACATCATATATACATACACACGTCCAGACCTCTCATACGCACTACATACTCTCTCATACACACACACACTCTTATGTTGGGGCGAGGTCATTTAACCCTGTTATCTCCCCTAATTTCGCTCTTGTGTCTCACGTTTGATCTTTGACTTCTGGCCGAAATCAGATCGCCATGTTGATTCGCTAGCCTCTGCACGCATATTTTTCTCTCCTTGTTTCTTTCTGTGTGTCTTTTCTGTGTATCTTTCTGTTGAAGAGCGTAGGCTCGAAACGTAAAAGACTTGTTTTATTTATATTCCTGAGCGCCATACTAATACAATTGTTTGTTTGTACTCCACCTGCCTTCGTCTTTTGTTTATTTTCATAAAGCTTCCCGTTATATATATATATATACATACATACTAGCAGCTAAGCCCGGTTTCACCCGGTCAGTTTGGATGATGTGGCTGTAAAACCTCCTCTGTGTAAGCATTCGACTTCTTGTGGGACACTTACGTTAAAAAACAATTTTGAAAGAAAGACATTTTTTCTTTCAAAACGCTAAAAATAACTGACAATAAAAAAAAACAAGATTCAACCAAATAAAAAAATGAACCCAAATACTAAGCGACCGAAATGAACTTCCATTATGCGCACACACGCTAACAAACACACACACATACACATGCACACACACACACATTCACATGCCCACTTTTACATACACACACATACTCACACGTTTGATTAATTTTTTTCAGCGTAAAATGTTCATCATCCCACTACCAAGTATGACATCACCCCTTCCTTCCTCATTCATAAACACAAGAGTATTATTAAAGTGGATTATCTCGGTAACCATGAGCGTTATGAATAGAATACAAAGCACAGCATCACCATTAGATCATTCTACACATCTATGTAATTTTTCGCGCAATTCCACCCAGCCGTTTGACCGTGACTCCGAAGGCATGAAAGAATCGCGCGTGTGAAACTTATATGTGTATATATATATGAGTGTGTGTGTCTGTGTGTGTGTGTGTGTGTTTGTTTTATATATGTATATCTATTATGCATTTATGTATGTTTGCATATATATACGTGTGTGTGTATATATAATATATTTATATATACACGTGTATATATATGTATATATACATGTGAATGCATTCTCCTTTCTCTTTCACATACACTCACACACGTGCGCACACAGCACACACACATATACACAAACACACACACACATACACACACACTCAAACAAGCTTTTGAAAAACAGTGTTTAAAAGCGAGATTAACCGGAAATAACCGAATAATTATTTTATTATCCAATAAATATTCTATTTAAATCCAGGCATGTCGTACTTTCAATATATATGCAGTTGGATTTGAAATTATAGATACGTATGTGTGTTTGTGCGTGCATTCGTATACAACTACTATTCTGGTTGTTTCTAGTATACAATAAAATGGTTTAATAGCTGGAGTATGACAGACGCTTCGTCCCATATCGAAATCTATGGAGATTTCAATACACTGATTTCTGAACCCGATTGAAGAAATCTAAGTCACAAGATGGTACACTTGCCCAAGTATGACAACAGTTTTCCATACAAGGGCTTGTAAAGATACAGACGTGCCTCGCATATGGAGTAGTCTTATGACCTATACAATGACCCCCACATTACGGGAAGCAGACCTACCAACTGACTGTATATAGGAACTCCAAGAAAGATCGAGTGAGAAAGCAATTTCAGAGAAGACCCTTTCTTTAGTGCTTTGAGAAGTCACTAGCTACTTCTTTCCCCATTTCTAAACAGCCTGCAGATCCACCGCAAGTTTAGCACCAAATTCTAACCGTTTCAAGGATGAAAGAATGCCAGCAAAAAACAGAATAAAGAGTGGTATTATCAGCACAAACAGTGATGAATTGAAATACTTTAGTAGGAAAGTCGTTGATGAAGACGAGAAACAGTTATAGAATAGAATTTGAGGAACACTAGCATTGATTAGTTACATGCACACAGTGACTAGAAAGGAATAAATAACCTGAAGACGACAAAGACCTTTCCACACTCACCAAGACTTGAGAGTCTATGGAGCAAACCAGTATGCAAAACCTCCCTAAATGCTTCGGTTATGTCAAGAGCTATAGCACGACTCTCTACTGATTTATACATAAATCGGAAGATGCGTGTTGTTATAAGAGTCAGAAGATCAATAGTAGAACGAGAGCTACGAAAGAATACTTTACTCCAAGAAGCTCCACATTTCCAAGAAGCTCAACCAACATGCCAATGAACCGTTCAAACAACTTGCTAGCAACAGAGAGGAGATGAACTGGATGATATTTTAGATCACCGTCGTTCTTCAAAATTGAGATATTAGATACATACCAGCAAAATGAAAAGCAAGACTTAGTAAGACAAAAATTAAATACCTTTGAGAGAAAGGAAGACATCTCAGGAGCACACTGTTTTAAGACAACCACGGGAATATTGTCAGGACCAGCTGTTTAGATTAATCCGTCTCAGAGATAACTTAGCAACTAACTTTGTTGTTATGACTATAGAATCAGGAGTCAGTTCTGAATAAGAGTAAGCTCATGAAGAGATGTGCAAACTAAAGAACTGAGAAGTTAGATTTTTTCTGAGGAGGACCTAGAAGATCTGGCAACATCAACGGTAGGTGCATATATGTGTGTGTGTGTGTGTGTGTGTGTGTGTGTGTGTGTGTGTGTGTGTGTGTGTGCATGTTATAAATACATATAATTTCTTTTATTTGTGAATCAAAGCTACCATTGGTTTCATGTTAAGAAGAATAGGAAAATATCCTAGTATCTAAACAATTGTCCAAGCCGATCATATGGAGAAATGCGTTCGCCTCCATTTTGGAAAACAGTTTCGTTTAGTTCACGGGATTTCTCGTAAATTCGCGCAAATGAAACAATGAAGCAATGTATGAAGAGATGTTACTCTAAAAGGAATTTTTGGGGAGTTTGTCTTTACGATAATTTAAAAAATGTCTTGCAATATTTGTTTACTTTTGTTCTGGACATAGTGTTTTTGTACTTGTATGTTGAGGTTGTACATCACTGGAACTTATTTCTTCTTTGTGTAGAGTTTGCTACTTATTTCTTCCTTTTTCTATGAAGCTTGTGTGATATTTGTAGCTAGTGACATAGCCTCGAATTTCTTAAAACTGATAGACAACCACTTCCCATATTCACACAAATACCATAAAAACTTCAACAGAGACACTGTTAAATTAGCTATCGTCGCTTCCCAAAAAGGCAGTGCAATTTCAAAT
>NC_043014.1:26385534-26418034 GCF_006345805.1 Octopus sinensis | reverse complement strand
AAAAATCAAATTATAAACCAGTAACCTCACTTTAAAAAAACCGTATAACTACTAACGATTTATATATCTCTTTGGCTAAGTAATATCTTACAAATAACGTATAGTTATAATCTAATAATCATATACATATCTTCAACAACTAAATCATTAAATAACAATCAGTATTTATATAGTATACAAAATAATACAATAAGACTAATTAAAATATTTGAAAATTTGAATAAAAATAGATTACTTAGCTTTCCAAGGCCCTGTCATAAACTAAAATTTTAAAACGGAAAACGTCTTTTAAGCGTTTATAAGAATACTTGTGGAGGAATTATGTTATTAACAGAAATAGAATAAATAGATGAAGAATTCTTTTAACAATGAAAAACTACGAATATATTTTATCAATGAAAATTATGAATAAATATTGTCAAAGGAAACATCTATAGTTTATAGATGTTTGGTGGCGATGTACAGATGTTATATATTAGAAAAAATAAGTTATTCAGAGATCTGGATGATTGTACATATGCAAGTATTTATTAACATGTCATATGATTTTACAAATCACATATAAGCGCTTTCATCTACTCTAATAGATTCTTCAGATTTAAATTGTACTAAGGGATTGTCTCTTTTCATAGTATTAGTGAATGGTTTAGGGTGGAGGGAGAGAGGAGGAAAGGAAGAGTAATGTGGAGTGTATAGGGTAGGACAAGTGGGAGAGGAATGGGGAGATAGTTGAGGGAGAAAGTGAGAGAGTGTGTGTGTGTGTTTGTATGTAGTGTGTGTGTATGCGTGCGTGTGTGTGTGTGCCTTTGTATCTGAAAGGAAATGTTTTGAACAAGAGACAAAGAAAAAGAATATATATTTTTAAGTAGGTGGCTTGAACAGATGCTCACTTTGGTTCAGCCAGCTCACCAGGGGGTCTAAAAGAAAAATAGTTTCAAAGTGAAAAAATGTGTTTTTTTCTTAATGTCAATGTAAAAGAGAAGGAAAGTAAGGAAGGAAGAAAGCAAGAAGAAAAAATGTGTTTATATCCGTACAGTTGGTCAGTTCTTTTAATAAAAGATAAGTTGATTCTTGGTCTGTGAAAATGGCAAGACCGGGTGGTTACTCTAAGCGTGGGGTCTGTTTTGATGAGGAATAATGAAAGTTATTTTTCAAAAAATTGTCTGGACTGATTATCATTATCATCATCATTGTCCAGTGCTTGATTCCCATGCCGGTGTGGGTTGGAAAATCTGGATGCAAGAATGTCTTTATTTATGTATATACATGCACACACATATCTTAGGGTTCCAGATGGGTTTATAAGGGAGTTGATGTAATTTTCATATTTTCAGCCATTCAGTTTGGGAGAGAATTTTGCTATGAAGTGTTGTTCCATATTTTTCTGAAGAAGGTGTCATTCCTTGGGCATTTATAGAAGGGAATGATCTTGAATCTTCCTTCTCCACAAGTTTCTAAGTGTTTACTTAGTGGAATTAACTGTTTTTCTTTATGGGGAATTTCCGAGAAGCCCGTGAACGGAACGAAACTGTTTTACCAAAATGTAGGTGGACGCCTTTCTCCATATGATCGGGTCGAAAAATTATTAAGATGCTAGGATATTTTTCTACTCTTCCTAACATGAAACCATTGGTAGTCTTAATTCACAAATAAAGAGTGCGTTGTTGAGCACTCATTTCATACATTTACGAGTATATACATACATATATACATACACACACACGCACACACATATACATACATACATATATATTTACGTATATCATAAGGGTGACTTTTTAGCAATTTTTCAACCGAAAGGCAAAAAATATATATACGTCACTAAAGCAACTGAGGGCACTATTCAGCACCAGTATTTCTAGAAATAAGAGTCAAAACAACCCATAATCACAATAAGCACCGGAATAGCCAGATCACCGGTGATTTTGCGTTTACATTCACGCTCCTCAGTGGCTCTCACCAGCGCCTTGGTTTAAACTCAAATGCCCTTGTCAGCTTATAAGATCGCCGAAGAAATCATTCGCTAATTTCATAAATGGTAAATGTATAAATTATAAATAATATAGATGACTAATTATTAATTAATAATTATAATAATTATTATTATTAATAAGTGTGACTTATTATTGACAATAGTAGTTGAGTGTAATCCAAGGTGCTGGTGTGAGCTACTGAGGAGCGTTAATGTAAACATGAAATCACTGGTGATCTGGCTATGCCCGGTCCTTTGGGAATTTGCTTTCCTTGTCAGTAACAAATACGGTGCGTTGTTTCTGCTTTGAACTGTTTTGAGTCTTATTTCTAGAAATACTGGTGCCGAATAATATCCTCAGTCACTTTATATATATATATATATATATATATTATATAAAAGGGCTTAGTAAAATAAATTACTTTGCCGCATACTGAACTCGTTAGAAATAGCAGCTAAAAAAACTATTTCTAACACTTAAAGAAAACCTCTCTCATATAGTGTTTGCTCAATTCAACTCAAGAAAGTATGAGGGTAGAGACATTAAAAAATCAAATGCAAAGGTTATTTGAGTACGTACGTTTCAAGATTAGCCAAAATCGACCCTTCTCTCATCAGCTCAGAATGCCCTTGTTTGAATTTGAAAACACTGAAAATGGGAGCATACCCTTTCGGCTTGTTATCGCTTCTGAAGATCTGTTCCAGACTAACAGTGCCAACAAACTCAAATATGCAAGAGAAAAATTTCTCTTTGAATTTGCCTTAAATGGTCCCTTTGCATACTGAATACTTGGTGAAATTGATTAATTAATTAATTAATTTTACCCTCAATTGTTGAAATTATAATTCATCTCTCTCTACTTAATTGTCTCGGATTTTACCGAAAAAAGCATAGTGTTTGCTGATTTTAACCCACGCTGGTGGAAAGGGGAGAGCAGAAATTTTTCTCTTGCATATTTGAGTTTGTTGGCACTGTTAGTCTGGAACAGATCTTCAGAAGCGATAACAAGCCGAAAGGGTATGCTCCCATTTTCAGTGTTTTCAAATTCAAACAAGGGCATTCTGAGCTGATGAGAGAAGGGTCGATTTTGGCTAATCTTGAAACGTACGTACTCAAATAACCTTTGCATTTGATTTTTTAATGTCTCTACCCTCATACTTTCTTGAGTTGAATTGAGCAAACACTATATGAGAGAGGTTTTCTTTAAGTGTTAGAAATAGTTTTTTTAGCTGCTATTTCTAACGAGTTCAGTATGCGGCAAAGTAATTTATTTTACTAAGCCCTTTTATATAATGTAATAATTTGAATTTGCCTTAAATGGTCCCTTTGCATACTGAATACTTGGTGAAATTGATTAATTAATTAATTAATTTTACCCTCAATTGTTGAAATTATATATATATATATATATAATTCGATCATTTTCCCAAGAAATCCAATGCTCGTAGCTTAGTTTTTCCTTGGGGCTGGCCGGATCGGATGGATCTCAAGATTAATCAGCCGAAATTACGAGGATGATCCGGTTCTTGACTGAAGATTGAAGGCTTCGAATGTCCCGTCCGTGTTTTTTGTATCGTCTTCTAAATGTTTTACGTTCTTGTCCAGTTTGTATTTTTCTAAATATAATATATATTGGCCTTGTATGTAAGTACATATTCCTTTAAATTTGGTACGACTCTATCACACTGTCTCTCTCTCCTACATTTCTCTGCCTTTCACACTTTGCACTCTACTTTGATCTGTTTCTTTCTCTTTCTCTCTCTCTCCCTCTCTCTCTCTACTTCTCCTCCTCCTTTTCTCTTTCCTTGCCTCTGATTCTTTGGTCTCCTCTTCCCCCACTCTCTCACATTTCTCTGTCTTTCTCACTTTGCACCTCACTGATTCTGTCGCCAAGCCAATCCTTGGCACGCTCTCTTTCTTCTCTCCTCTTTAATTCCTTCTTTCTCTCTCTTCTCTCCCCTTTGGTGCCTTCGTCCCTCTTTTTCTCTCTCTCTTTGATTCCTTTGCCCCCTTTTTTCTCTCTCTTCTCCTCTCACGTGACCGCTGGTCAATCAGCATTTCGGCTTCTAACCAGCACCACGAGAACATCGTTGTCTTCGTCTGCCGAAAAAGGCATTTTTTTCCAAATACGCCAGCTAAACTAAGTTGTGCTGTCTTTAGTCGTAAGACACCCGCTGTTTTTGTCCTGTTATTACTATTATTGTTTTTATTGTATTTATATTCGTATGGCATCGTCCGTTTTTCTGTCCTTGTTTCGTATACATTCGATCCTTTTTCCAAGAAATCTAATGCTCGTAGCTTAGTTTTTCCTTGGGGCTGGCCGGATCGGAGCGATCTCAAGATTAATCAGCCGAAATTGCGAGGATGATCCGGTTCTTGACTGAAGATCGAAGGCTTCGAATGTCCCGTCCGTGTTTTTTGTATCGTCTTCTAAATGTTTTACGTTCTTGTCCCAGTTTGTAGTTTTCTACATATAATATATATATATATATATATATATATATATATATATATATATATATATATGTATATATACATATATATATATATATATTCCCACACACACACAGTGGCTGACTGTGTCTAAAAATATGGGTTGCCAAGAGACTAATTGGGCCCACCTGCAATGGTTGATATAACTTTAAGCCAGAAAAATAGTATTAATCACCCTTACAACCTTATAGTATCATTTCTATATAGGAGATAAAAAAACAAAATTAGGAACATTATCTCCTAATACTTCTTTCCTTCAACAAATGGCCTGACAACGAGAAATAATTCTTAAAACTAAATATTTTAACTCTTTTCTTTCTGCATTATTGTTGCTCTATATACTTTCTATATCTGAATTTGTAGGTAAAATATCAAAATCCATACATTTACGCATCATGTAGTTAAGGAGAAGAAATTATTGAGATGGAATTTAGGGTCAGGGTTCCCATATAAGTCTAATTTTCTCTGTTTGACAGGGATTTTCCGAATTATATTTATTGACTCAGGCCTCGGAGATGATGTGTTGGTGGTGGTGGTGGTGGTGGTGATGGTGAATTTTTGAAAATTCATGATTTTTTTTTTACCTCTGCCCCATCATCCTGGCCGATATTGCCTAATGATTTTGGCCCTATGCACTTAAAATCCACGAGAGAAGCCTTTGCCGCGGTCGCGCGTGTGTGTGCGCGTGCGTGTGCGCGTGCGTGCGTGTGTGTGTAGGTGTGTGTCTATCGAATTTTATTTTTCTGGAAAAAGTGAAAGAATTCCATAAATTTAGCTTGGAATAGTACATTATTGTGCCAATTTAAACATTTTCGATAAATTTTTATTTTTGAAACGCTGGTAGCCAAACAGTCTTCAATTCCCTCTCCCCTCCCATTTCTTGAATCGATAATTATTTTTTTAAAAGCTTCGGATGCTGTTGCGATTTCTGTCGAAATTCTGAAGATAGTTATATAAATAGGGATAAAAAAAAACTTACTGAAGAATCCATTTAACAAGAATCCATTTATTGCAGTAAATAAATGTATTTCAGCTAAAACATATACAATTGAATATGTAACAAACAATAGATGAAAAAATGTATTTGAACTGTCCTCAAGCGGGAGCAGTTGGTTAATAGGAGTTAAGCATTAAAACAGGTTAAACTTCACGAATTTGACTAATTATATTGTTGAAAATATTACCATTAGCATATTTTTGTCTCCACATAAACGCGACCAAATAACTGCCATTGAGTGAACATAAAGTTCCACATTCCTTCTTGTTCCTCCGCTTTGCTCTCATCCACAGATTTTCGGATGTATAAATGAGGACTTGTCATAGGATCAACGAAATTCATTTGATGATTCACTGTCAGATGTTGGTATCCTCTGTTACCAATTTCTTATTTGTTCGTTTGTATAGAACAGTTTTTGCTGCCTCGGCGGAAGAATGAATTTTACAAGTGCCTATGCATATATGTTCGTGTGTGTGTGTGTGTGTGTGTGTGTGTGTGTGTGTGTGTGTGTGTGTGTGTCTGTTTGTGTGTTTGTATGTGAGTGTGCGTGTGTGTGCCCCTGTGTCTTTAATCCCAGGGTTATTGCTCAATCATGAATTGAAAAGAAACATTTGAACTTCTTTCTGTTAAACTTCTTTCAATCCACTCATATATACAAGCACACACATATACAGCGACACGAACACATATACACACACAAATACACGCACACATACATACATACATTCTGTCATACATACATACATACAAATACACGTCAATTATATTCTGCTTCTGGTTTTACTGCTTGCTCTGTAGAGGCTAATAAATGCTAGACTGAACGCAATGAATACGAAACAGTCTCGCGTGTATGTCTGCGTGTGCCTATATATATATAGGCAAGGAAAAATTATAAAAGGCAGAATGCTAACTTGAAGGTAAATTTTAATGTAAATGGGTGTATGGAAAATTTTAAAAAAATTAACACAATATATATATATTGGTTTTCGTCGCGATGCGACTTTTCAATAATTGCAAGGTGAAAAGAAAATTTTTTTTATAATTGAGGAGGGGGAAAACATTTTTCTTTTCACCTTACAATTCTTGAAAAGTCGCATTGCACGAAAACCGGTTTGAATTAATATATACATATTGTGTAATTTTTTTTAAAATTTTCCATACACCCATTTTCATTAAAATTTATCTTCAATTTAGCATTCTGCCTTTTTAGAATTTTTCCTTCCCTATTATTTCTCTACGTGCGGTCAACACAACCCAACCATTTATTGATTATATATATATATATATATATATATATATATATATATATATATATATATATATATATATATATCTGTAAAATAATATGTGACAATTATTCAATAGCCAAGATAAAACTCTGAGTTTCGGATGCCGAGGTGGAAATCCACAACACCATCTCTTCGGTTATCTGGCCATCTGAAAAATGCTATGAAAAAAAACCGTTATACAAAGGGAAATTACTGTGTTATAATTCCGCTACTTATATAAATTAAGGTTAAAGTTCATAGTAAACACGTAAGAGTGCCTGCTCATACTCTCCCATGTGCGCTTGCGCACTCACGTGCGTATGTATAGTCGTCACTATGAAAACGTACACATCTTCACTCGTATTTTTCGCCAAATGTATATGCATATATATACAAACTCATACACACACACGCGTACCGTAAAGGTTCATACATACGTCTATATACGCACAAGCACAAGAAAAACATGGTTAAAGGTAACAATACAGAAACGGTCTTTTTTCATAGCGTTTTTCAGATGGCCAGATAACCGAAGAGATGGTGTTGTGGATTTCCACCTCGGCATCCGAAACTCAGAGTTTTATCTTGGCTATTGAATAATTGTCACATATTTTACAAATAAATTTCCTCTATTTACATAATATTGAGGTCTCTTCCTTTCTTTTGTTATCTTTCCGTTTTTACCAATAAATTACCTCCCGAACGACGTTATTCTTCACTAAGAGCTAATACGGCTTTTTTTGATAATCGCCAAACATCGGTTGAGGACTCTAACATACAGAAGAATTTAATATGGACGCTTATTACATAGCCGTCCGAAAAACATACCAATACCATAAAGGGAACTATATTCAAAGAAACTTTTAGAGAAAATTACTGATCTAATTAAGCGCATGAGATGGAAAGCTTTCTTTTTTAATACAGAAGTGGACACCATGGAAAATACTTTCTATCGTATAAAATCTAAAAAAATTCCCTCCCAAGATCAAAGGCTTGGAAGATTTCCAAGCGGATCTATTGAAACTTATGAATAAAATAAAATTTCGTAAGTCTTTTAACAATTTCCAACATAAATTGAAAAAAGATATAAAATATGTAACAAGCTCCAAGAAAAAAAGCATTTTTTTCGGACAAAACCAAGAACTTGTACCTACCAGGTACAAGTTCTTGGTTTTGTCCAAAGATTCACAACTCTTACACAACAGCATCATTAATAATTAATAATTACACCAAGGCTAGGCCACAGACCTATAATGAAATTAATAAAGAAGCTAGAGTTATCGCCGCTAAACTTAAATTAGATAAAATAATTGAAGTCCTTCCCAAAAAGAACCCTTTATTACAATCAAAGACCACAAAGAGAACTTCCTTTCCAACCCTAAATGTAGGCTTATCACCCAGCTAAGTCAGAACTTGGGATTATTAGTAAAGAAATTTTAGATAAAATAAATGCAAAAATTAAGACCGCTACTAGGCTAGTACAATGGTCCAATAGTATAGAAGTCGTAGACTGGTTTAAAGCTATTAAGAATAAGAAAAAAGCGTGGTTTACACAATTCGATATTGTTGGTTTTTATGGTTCTACCTCTAAAGAACTGCTGGATAACGCCCTCGTCTTCGCTAGCGATTTCATAGAAATCAGTACACAGGATAAGGATATAATCTTCCATGCTAGAAGGACTTTACTTTTCAGCGAGAACGCAGAGTGGGTCAAAAATACCGACACAGAGGGTGCTTTCGATGTGAGCATGGGGTCATATGATGGAGCAGGCATATGCGATCTTATTGGATTTTTTCTACTAGATACATTAGGTAAGACCTTTCCTGACGTATATTTCGCTATCTACAAAGATGATGCCTTTGCTTTAACCGCTAATACAAATGGACCAGCACAGGATCGATTTAGGAAGGAAATTATCCATTTAATGAAATACTTCGGACTTAGCATAACTATAGATACTAACCTGAAGGTTGTCAATTTCCTAGACGTTTCCTTAGATCTAAATAAGAACATTTATAAGCCTTATATGAAGCCCAATGATAGAATTAGTTATATTAATGTAGGTTCATGCCATCCCCCTATAGTATTCAAAAATTTAGTTTAAAATATTAGTAAGAGAATTTCTAGCCTCTCCTCCGATAAGGACATTTTTAATATCGTTGCCCCAGTATATAATAAGGCTTTAAAAGATAGTGGTTTTAGCGAAAAAATAAAATATACACCTGTTACTAGCCAAACAGTAAAGAAGAGGAAAAATAGAAATAGGAAGATCATCTGGTTTACTCACCCGAGGTGGCCTTCAATATAGGTAAATATTTCCTGGCACTGATAGATAGACATTTTCCAGTTAACCATACTTATAGGAAACTCTTCAATAGACACAATTTAAAAATTAGTTTTAGTTCCACTACCAATTTTAAAAACATAATCAAACATAACATACAAAAAACACAACAAGAAAACAGCTGTTCATGCAGGAAGAAAAAATTGTGCCCGCTAAATGGAGCTAGCATGTCCGAGACCATCATCTATGAAGCTACCGTGGACTCTATAACCACTAAAGACACCGTTTCGACGAAGAAATACGTGGGCCTTACAGAGGGTAATTTCAAGGCCAGGTTCAATAACCACACTTTGAGTTTTAGGCACTGGAACAAAAGAAAAGCGACAAAATTATCCGATCCTATTTGGTCATTAAAAGATAAAGGTGTCAATTACAACATCCATTGGAAGATTTTGGCCAAATGTAAGCCCTACACCAACGGCAGCGGAAAGTGCGGTCTATGCGACATGGAGAGATGGCTTATCTGGAAAAGCAGTTTAGACCCTACTACATGTCTAAACTCAAGGAAAGAACTTTTCGGATCAAGCCCACATGTGACAAAATTTTTGTTACGTTTTTGGTCCCCACAAGAATACAGATAAAATTTGCTTTCTATATTATGTCCAAAAAAGTTTTTTTATCGCATTATACCTTTTATTTTTTCATATATTTTTATAGCAATAATAAATATCTGAACGAGATGTAAACAGTAACAGTTCGACAACGTAAGGTGCACTAGCCATCTTGAGATGGCTAGTATACTTTACGTTATATTTTTATATTTTTACACATAATTTTTTCTGTACTCTTCCATCCTGCATTTTTCTTGTGCCTATATAGACGTGTATATAGATTCATTTGTACGCGTGTGTGAATATGTATGAGTGGGCGGGTATGTATGTGTATAGATGTCTGCGTGTATGCGGGCATAAGAATACATATATATATATAGATGTTTTTACTTAGTATTTTACAATTTATTCGTTTTTTTTGGGCGTATGTATAATCCTTTTTTTGTGTATGCGTATATAAACATGTCCGGGTATGTACATATATGGGCGTGTGTGTATGCGTGCACAATGGCATGACCGTATATGAACGTGGTTTTACGCTTTGTATACTTAGTTATGTTTTTTGTTTTTTTCTGTATTGTTGTTTTTTTCTGTATTGTTACTTTTAACCATGTTTTTTCTTGTGCTTGTGCGTATATAGACGTATGTATGAACCTTTACGGTACGCGTGTGTGTGTATAAGTTTGTATATATATGCGTATACATTTGGCGAAATGCGAGTGAAGATGTGTACGTTTTCATAGTAACGTATACGTACGCACGTGGATGCGCGAGCGTACATGTGAGCGTATGAGTAGGCAAACTTACGTGTTTACTATGAACTTTTAACCTTAATTTATATAAGTTGCGGAATTATAACACAGTAATTTCCCTTTGTATAACGGTCTTTTTTCATAGCGTTTTTCAGATGGCCAGATAACCGAAGAGATGATGTTGTGGATTTCCACCTCGGCATCCGAAACTCAAGGTTTTATCTTGGCTATTGAATAATTGTCACATATTATTTTACCGATAAATTTCCTCTATTTACATGATATTGAGGTCTCTTTCTTTTGTTATCTTACCGTTTTTACCAATATATAATGTGGCTGTGTGGTAAGTAGCTTGCTAACCAACCACATAGCCCCGGGCCGACCAATGCCTTGTGAGTGGATTTGGTAGACGGAAACTGAAAGAAACCTGTCGTATATATGTATATATATATGTGTGTGTATGTGTTTGTGTGTCTGTGTTTGTCCCCCCTAGCATTGCTTGACAACCGATGCTGGTGTGTTTACGTCCCCGTCACTTTGCGGTTCGGCAAAACAGACCGATAGAATAAGTACTGGGCTTACAAAGAATAAGTCTCGGGATCGATTTGCTCGACTAAAGGTGGTGCTCCAGCATGGCCGCAGTCAAATGACCGAAACGAGTAAAAGAGTAAAAGAGTATATATATATATATATATATATATATATATATATATATATATATATATATATATATATAATTCTACGTATATATATATGTATATATATATATCTATATCTATATATATATATATATTGTTATATTTCGGAATGGTCATATTGCCAGTTTAGCCAATAAAAACACACGCACTATATATTTGGTGTTATTTTGCTTCAGTGATATTTATTTTTTACATTAATCTTAATCTTATTTCGGCCAAAGTTCTTTCGTCACACTCCTGTGACCGCATCAGTGGTCCTTTGTTTTCTTCTCACTTACTTGTGTCTCTCCTTACTAACCGTCAGCCATTTTGTATTTCTATTGTATGTCTTCATTTGCGCATGCTTATATCACTATGTGCGTCTATGTTTATTTAGTGTGTGTGTGGGGGGGATGCCTGTAATATTTGTATCTTCTGGTTATATACATTCTTGTAATTTGTATTTTGTTTTTGTTGTTGTTGCTTTTGTTCTAACTTTGTTCATGTGTTTACATCCACCCATTATTATCATTACATATGCTTGTATGTATGTATAACAACAATATTAGTAATAATAATAATAAATCTAATCGAAAAAAAAAAAAAATATATATATATATATATACATATATATACATACACATACATATATATATATATATATATATATATATATATATATATTATATATATATATACACATATATACATATATACATATACATATATACACATATATATACACATATACACACACACATATACACACATATACACACATACATATATATAGTTATTCATTTCTATTTCTTTAATTATATGTGTATTTATTATGTTTGCAGGATCCACTATCGTCATATGTTGTGGTGTGTGCTATTGTCCCATTCTAGTTTTCTATTCAGGCTAGGTTTATTTTCTATTATATGTGTAGCTTCTGTAATTTGTCTAATTGTTGCATCTGTTCTATGTGTGGACAATATCTTAATCTCTATGTTATTGATTGATCCCCCGTGTTCTTGTTCGGCGTGTTGGTACAGAATCGATGAGCTTTTACCTTCCTTGAGTTGTCTCCAATGTTCATTCACCCGCTCTCCAATGCTTCTTGCTGTTTCCCCTACGTATGTTACTGTCTTGTTACTGCATCGTCCCTCTATACATCTTATACTATAGACCACATTTCTGGCTTTACAGTTTGTTTGTGGGCTAAATCTACATACAGTGCAATAGTTATCCGTACAGAGAGTTCTACTAAAAGGATAGGTTCTACCAATTATAGATCTGATAGGGTTGCCAGGCTTTTCAACAACCTTAATTCTTAGTTTAAGTTTATCTAGGGTCCTTCTAAAGCGGTACGCCAGTTCACCTCCCTGGGTGGTGTCAACGAACATGACACTCTGGTATTTATGGCTATCATACCAAGAGTTGGCCTTCCCTATTTTCTTTTTTGTCCTTTCTATAGTGTTCCATGACTTGTTCCTATAGAGTGGGCAAATCCCATTCCTATCATTACATAATATATTATCAAATTTCTTCATGGCTCCTTTGTATACTCTGATCCTTTCTTTATGGCTGTAACCTGAGAACTGCATGCGGTGAATGAAATACTGTACGTGTCTCTTTAATTCTGTAGGCTCGCACATGCGTGACACATTTCTCATTATTCTGACGAGGTCTGCCATCAAAATATTGAATTTGGCATTGCCCGCAATGGCTGAGTTCCGGTGGATCAGGTATTTTGAGGCCATAGGTTTTGTATAGTATGAATGAAGGATTTGGGTTTTATTTTTCACAATTTCTAGCCAGAGTTCAGTGTCTAGTACTGGTAGTCTATGGTTGGGGTGTTTAGTGGGGTAGTCTATTGTGACCTTAATACTCTGGTGGATGGAGTTAGCTATTTGCTGAAAAGCCAGGCAACCCTATCAGATCTATAATTGGTAGAACCTATCTTTTAGTAGAACTCTCTGTACGGATAACTATTGCACTGTATGTAGATTTAGCCCACAAACAAACTGTAAAGCCAGAAATGTGGTCTATAGTATATATATATATATATATATATATATATATATATATATATAATATATATATATATATATATATATATATATATATACGTAGAATTATATAGAGTAGGGAATATTTTTAGAAATTTCACTACCAGTGGCCTAGCATGTATAGAAACTCAATAGACAACATATTCTCAATATAAAATAGTGTAAAACACCAGAGAAACTAGCCATAAGAGGTAATTTTACACGCTAAAAGAAAATAACAAGATAAAAATTTTTATTGTTCATTCCCTTCGAAAATTGCTCTGAAATGTGGTTTTGTTCATTTTGGCTACTTCTAGCGTATAAAATTACATGTTATGGGTATTTTCACTTCTGTTTAAATGTACATTATTATATATATATATATATATATATATATATATATATAATATATATATATATATATATATACCGCTAAGCATTTCATCCACCGTGCTTCAATTCTGGCAGCTCAGCATCTTTATTTCTATACAAATAAGATACATTTTTCTATACCATAAGCATAAATATTTAAAGTACATCAATAGTCCATTTATACATAAAATAAATATTTATTCACACTTGACAATTTAATAGTACAAACGGATTAACGTATATATATGTTAATCGATCTGTATACCCAAGACGATCGGTGGGGAACACACACATACAGACACACACACAAGCACACACATTTATATGTGAGTGTGTGTATGCGTGTTTATTTATATAGGTATATTTATAGACATACACACACATACATACATACATATATATATATATATATATATATATATATATATTATATATATGTAGGAGTGGGTGTGTGGTAAGTAGCTTGCTTACGAACCACAAGGTTCCGCGTTCAGTCCCACTGCGTGGCACCTTGAGCAAGTGCCTTCTATTATAGCCTCGGGCCAACCAAAGCCTTGTGAGAAGATTTGGTAGACGGAAGCTGAAAGAAGCCCGTCGTATATATGTATATATATATATATGTGTGTGTGTATATATATATATATATATATATATGTGTGGTGTGTGTGTGTGTGTGTGTGTGTGTGGGTGTATGTGTTTGTATGTACGTGTGTGTGTATATGTTTGTGTGTCTGTGTTTGTCCCCCAACATCGCTTGACAACCTATGTTGGTCTTTACGCCCCCGTAACTTAGTGGTTCGGCAAAAGAGACCGATAGAATAAGTACTAGAGTGAAAAAACCTCATAAGGGAAACTTTATTATTCACTTTAAATATATTTATTTATATCTATACGTAAATGTCTCACACTAAGAGGGACTCTTAAAGTGAAAAAATACCATAATAAACATATTTTGTACCGAACGCAAGGGAATGCAAATCTCGAAGCGAGCCTTGATATATATATATATATATATATATATATATATATATATATATATATACGCTTCTTTCTCGCTTATAATCACCCCACATTACTGTATTGTTAAATCAGTATAGTTTTTTTTGGTGCATCTAAGTTAGGTACCATATTCAAGTAAATTTTTTTAAATTAACTTGAATCTTTATTGCTCTTTGAGTATATATATAATATATATATATATATATATATAATATATATATATGCGTGTGTGTGTGTGTATGAATGTACACAGAGGTAGAGAGAGAGGGAGTGAGTTACAGAGAGACTATAATAATGAAAGCCGCTTCGTAATTCGTTTGGACTCCTAACTTTTTATATATTTCAAATTCAATACATTTTCTTGAATATGTGGTTTTCACGTTGAAAACTCGACCTTCTTCAGTCACTCCAAAAACAAATTTTTATTTACTGCGACTCTAATTCTTATACATTTCGAGATAGTGGTTTTTAAAGTTTCTGTTTATATTTCGGTATCACTAAGAAAGTGTCCACCACCCGAGTTTGTTTCCTCATAGCTTTCTAAAAAATTGATATTTTTAATGAAATTTTCTTCAAATACGAATCATATAGTTTAGATTACGATTGTAGAGGAATTCAAAACGGAAATTTTATTCGGGGCTGAAGAGTGAAAAGTTTCGGATAATTCCCAGATCTCGATTTTGTTTCCTCATAACTTTTATAAAAATGGGTATATTTAATCGAAACATTCTACAAGTCTCTTTCACATCAATTTTTGATATAATTACAATCTATGTAGATCACGATTATATCAAAATGTTCAGAAAATTTTGTGGGGAAGAGTTTAGGATAATTCATACTCTTCGGCTTGTTTACTCATAACTTTCACGTTTTGTTGTATGAGGTCTGATCAATAAATATCCAGACTGTTGCTTAGTAACGAAGCTAAAGCATGCGCAATAAAGCTGTTTGGCACAGACTGACTGTGAAAAAATTTCTGTACATGCGCATTATGATCTAACGTTCTCACTCACTTCCGCTGTTTACAGCACTGCTTGGAAGGAAATTGTGTAGCGTGTAATCGTCGTATTGACCATGAGAGAGACAGTTGTCATGGCGACACCTGCTCAGGGGCCTACACAAAGTAGCAGAAACTGTATGGAGAGGAGAATATGAGCCGTACGAACAGTACGAGTGGTACAGACGTTTCCAAGTTGACCGAAAAATGTCGATATTGACGAATGTTCTGGGAGACTCGCAACCAGCAGAACTGAGATAAACATCGCAGATATGCATGCATCGGTGAGGAGAAATTGTCGAATCACCATCCGTGAGTTATCAAAAGGTGTAAAGATTAGTTACGGTTCACTTCAGTCTATAATCACTGAAGATTTGGGTATGAGACGCCAAAACTGCTTTCAGATGACCAAATAGTCACTCGGGTTTCAGTTATACAAGAACTCTTTGATTGTGTCGAGAACGATGAAACATTTTTGAAAACTTTGCGTTGGCCTCTGAGCAGGTATGGTCAAGCTTTGACAAAATCTGATGCAGATACTCCATTCAACTTTCTCTTCATGGTCAATGCGACGATCACGCGCTACACACCTTTCTTCAAGCCCTGCTGTAAACATCGGAAGTTGCATATTAATTATGAGTATGCAACTTTTACGAAAGGAAAAGCAATTATTAAAGTCTACGCTTCCTAAAAAATTCTTAAAAATTCTAATTTCAAAAATCTTTTATTGTTAAAATGAATTCTCAGGCTTCTTTTAGTACTAAAGGATTTCAACTACAGATTTAACCTCAGAAAACTAATTTTAATTCAGTGTGAAATGGCTCTTTCAATCACTATAAGACTGATAGAGGTTTTATGATATTTTACACTATTTGATCTTCGTTTTTCTCTCCCCTCCTCCTCCTCTTCCTCTCCCCTTTCGCTCTCTCTCTCTCTCTCTTCTCTTTCTCTCATACACATCATGACAGTTTATACAAATTATAATATTTTTATTCTTTATATATTTCTACAAATATAAATTTTGTCCGACCGAATATGTCCAATGCTACTTTCTACTAGCTGACAGTTAAAACATTCCTCCAAAGAATAAGTTTAATTCGGTGTCAGCTAAATTATGTTGTTTCAGTACCCTTCATATTGTTTGGGTGTTGTTGAAAAAATTAGTGAGCTGAAAGCGAAAATGTACTTACGTGAATTGCACCAATGTAGCATGTCTTATATTTATTCAACGAAAGTATTTGATTATAGTGCGCAATGTCTAAAAACAATAGCCATTATAAGAGACTGGTAGGAGATCCGATGAACCTATAACATGACGCTGTTAAAAAATATCTGGTAGATAATTGTTTTTTCTAAATCTGTAGTAATTCATATCACGAATGGGATTTAAAAAAAATTTTTATGCCCGAGGGTTAATTCGTAACTGAGAATTCCACTGAACGTTTTTTTTTATATTATCTATAATGAACGGGAATAAAAATGTCATTTCACAGATCTATCAATCTGTAAAATGTGGATATATATGTGTGGTGTGGTGTGTGTGTGTGTGGAGGCGCAATGGCCCAGTAGTGTTAGGGCAGCGGTCACACGGTCGTAGGATCGTGTTTCGATTCCGGAGCAGGCGTTTTGAGTGTTTATTGAGTGTTTTGAGGCTCCCGCAGGGTGGTGTGGCGATCCCTGCTGTACTCTTTCGCCACAAATTATCTCATTTTTCTTGTGTTGGCCTGCTCGCTTAGCCAGCAGGGTGGCGTCATTTGAAGGCTAAAAAAATCCGAAGCGCATTGGACTAGAGATGTGTAGCAAACATCTGATAGCCTTGTCGAGCACGGATTATATATATATATATATATATATATAAAATGTGTGTGTGAGTGTGTGTTGTATGTATCTATTTTCTATCTATCTATCGATATATATATGTATGTATGTATGTATATATAAATATTATTATACATATATATATATATATATATATATATAATATAGATATATATATATAAATATATACATATATATTATATATATATATATATATATATATATATATATATATTATATATATATATATATATATATAGATATATATATATATATATATATTATATATATATATATATATCGACTAACGGAAAAGGAATGCAGACGAACATGATATGCGTCATATATATTCGAAACAAACACAAGTTTTTCAATAGATTCTTTCCCCAATACTTCATGCACAATCTAGTTATAATCGTATCTAAGTAGATTGTAATTATATCAAAAATTGATGTGTGAAAGAGACTTGTAGAATGTTTCGATTAAATATACCCATTTTTATAAAAAGTTATGAGGAGGAAACAAAATCGAGATCTAGGAATTATCCAAACTTTTCACTCTTCAGCCCGAATAAAATTCCGTTTTGAATTCCTCTACAACCGAATCTAAACTATGTGATTCGTATTTGAAGAAAATTTCATTAAAAATATTAATTTTTTAAAAGCTATGAGGAAACAAACTCGGGTGGTGGACAATTTCTTAGTGAAACCGAATATAAACAGAAAACTTTAAAACCACTATCCCGAAATGTAAAAAGAATTAGAGTCGCAGTGAATATAAAATTTGTTTTTGGTGACTGAAGAAGGTCGAGTTTTCAACGTGGAAACCACATATTCAGAAATGTATTGGAATTTGAAATATATAGAACTTTCTAGACGTTTCGACTTTAATAATTACATTCTTTTAATAAAAGTTAGGTAGTCGAAACGAATTACGAGACGGCTTTCATCATTATAGTCTCTCTGTCTCTCCCTCCCGCTCTCTTCTCCCTTTGTATACATTCATACACACACATGCGTATATATATGTATACTTTTATATATATATATATATATATATATATATTATATATAGATAATATATCTATATATATATATATATACATATCTATATATATATATATATTATATATATATATACCTATCCTTATTATATATATGAATAAATAAATGGAGTTTATACGCAGGTGTGTTGTGTAAATCAAATATTTTTACTTTCGACACGTTTCAAAAATTCCACTTATTTATTTTTATTTATTTTTCCGTGTTAATTGAACAAAGTAAAAATACCACTCATCTCTCTCTTCTCGCTCTCTCTCTCTCTCTCTATATATATAATATAATTATATATATATATATTATTTATATGTGTGTATGTTGTATGTATGTATGTATGTATGTATGTATGGATGGATGGATGGAGGGAGGATGTGTGGTGTATGTATGTGTATGTGTGTGTTACACCCACGATCGTCTTGGGTTACAGATCGATTAACATATATATACGTTAATCCGTTGGTACTATTGAATTGTCAAGTGTGAATAACTATTTATTTATGCTAAATGGGACACTTGATGTACTAAAATATTTTATGTTATGGTACAGATAAATGTTCATTATTTGATATAAAAATAAAGATGGTGAACTGCCAGAATTGAGCACGCTGGATGAAATGCTTAGCGTTATTTCGCCCGTCGCTACATTCTGAGTTCAAATTCCGTCGAGGTCGATTTTGCTTTTTATCCTTTGAGTCAATAAAATAAGACCCAGCTGAACACTGGGGTCGATGTAATCCCTTGTGGCAAAAATTTGAAATAATTATTATTTCAACTAACACTGCGGAGTTTCTGAAGTAGATCCAACGAATGCGGATGACACTAGGTAGGGCAAACTGTGCCAGTGATCTACTCAACACTTCAGCGCACTAATCAACATACACTCATTAATCTAAATATAATACAAACAAACAAACAGACAAACATACATACATAGATATATGTATGTGTATATATATGTATGTGTATATTTATATTCACATATGCATGCATGCATGCATGCATGCATGCATACATACATACATACATATATATATATATATATATATATATATATATATATAATATATATATATATATATTATATATATATATATATATATATATATATATATATATATATAGGTTATAAGTGGTAATAGTGTCATTGAGACCCAAAGGTGTCAGGTAAAGCTGAATAAGTGCTATAGACAGACCATAGTTAAGTTCCAGGTTCGGTAATTTTGCGAATAAGGGGTTCAACGTTGGTCATGTTAATGCGTGTATATAAGAATTTTTTGCGTAATGAGATAAAAAAAACCAAGGCTGTGTAGATATTAGAACGTTTATAGCTAGAAGGTCTTACAGCTTCTATCAATATTAATTATATCTCTTCATCAGAGACGGTGTGAGAGGATGGTTATGTAATAATTAGTTTAAATAAAACCTTTGACTCTACAACACTGTGTATAAATTGTGTACTTCTATACTTGGAATGCCCAAGTTTGAACACTGCTGGATCTCATTCATAAGGTATTGGAATCTTACATTGTATATAAGCTCTATATTTGGAAGGACCCATTTTAAATTCTGTTGGATTTTACTCATAAAGTATTGGAATCTTACATATATATCATTCTGCTTAAAAAAACTTCAATATCCCTACATATCTTACATCTATTTTCTTTCCTCCTTATATATATATATTTATATACATATATACGGCAAAAAGAATTTAGAACCTATGTAGATCACGATTATGTATGCGCATTATGATTTAACGTTCTGACTTACTTCTGCTGTTTACAACACTGCTTGGAAGAAAGTTATATAGCGTGTAATCGTCGTATTGACCATGGGAGAAACCGTTGTCACGGTGACACGTGCTCAGAGGCCTACGCAAAGTTGCAGAAAGTGTATGGAGAGGAGCACATGAGCCGTACGAGTGGTACAGACGTTTCCAAGATAACCGAAAAATGTCGATATTGACGAATGTTCTGGGAGACTCGCAACCAGCAGAACTGAGATAAACATTGCAAATATGCATGCATCGGTGAGGAGAAATTGTCGAATCACCATCCGTGAGTTATCAAAAGGTGTAAAGATTAGTTACGGTTCACTTCAGTCTATAATCACTGAAGATTTGGGTATGAGACGCCAAAACTGCTTTCAGATGACCAAATAGACACTCGCGTTTTAGTTACACAAGAACTCTTTGATTGTGTCGAGAACGATGAAACATTTTTGAAAACTTTGCGTTGGCCTCTGAGCAGGTATGGTCAAGCTTTTGACAAAATCTGATGCAGATACTCCATTCAACTTTCTCTTTCATGGTCAATGCGACGATCACGCGCTACACACCTTTCTTCCAAGCCCTGCTGTAAACATCGGAAGTTGCATATTAATTATGAGTATGCAACTTTTACGAAAGGAAAGCAATTATTAAAGTCTACGCTTCCTAAAAAATTCTTAAAAATTCTAATTTCAAAATATCTTTTATTGTTAAAATGAATTCTCAGGCTTCTTTTAGTACTAAAGATTTCAACTACAGATTTAACTCAGAAAACTAATTTTAATTCAGTGTGAAATGGCTCTTTCAATCACTATAAGACTGATAGAGGTTTTATGATATTTTACACTATTTCATCTTCGTTTTCTCTCTCCTCCACCTCCTCCTCCTCCTCCTTTCGCTCTCTCTCTCTCTCTCTCTCTCTCTCTCTTTCTCTCATACACATCATGACAGTTATACAATTTATAAATATTTTTATTCTTTATATATTTCTACAAATATAAATTTTGTCCGAATATGTCCAATGCTACTTTCTACATAGCTGACAGTTAAAACATTCCTCCAAAGAATAAGTTTAATTCGGTGTCAGCTAAATTATGTTGTTTCCAGTACCCTTTCATATTGTTTGGGTGTTGTTGAAAAAATTAGTGAGCTGAAAGCGAAAATGTACTTACGTGAATTGCACCAAATGTAGCATGTCTTATATTTATTCAACGAAAGTATTTGATTATAGTGCGCAATGTCTAAAAACAATAGCCATTATAAGAGACTGGTAGGAGATCCGATGAACCTATAACATGAACGCTGTTAAACATATCTGGTAGATAATTTTTTTTCTAAATCTGTAGTAATTCATATCACGAATGGGATTTAAAATATGCCCGATAGTTAATTTCGTACCTGAGAATTCCACTGAACGTTTTATATTAGTTCATATAATGAACGGGAATAAAATTGTCATTTCACAGATCTATCAATCTGTAAAATGTTGGATATATATGTGTGTGTGTGTGTGTGTGTGTGTGTGTGTGTGTGTGTGTGTGTGTGTGTGTGTGTGTGTGTGTGTGTGTGTGTGGAGGCGCAATGGCCCAGTGATTAGGGCAGCGGTCACACGGTCGTAGGATCGTGGTTTCGATTCCCGGAGCAGGCGTTTTGAGTGTTTATTGAGTGTTTATTGAGGCTCCCGCAGGGTGGTGGTGGCGATCCCTGCTGTACTCTTTCGCCACAAATTTATCTCATTTTTTCTTGTGTTGGCCTGCTCGCTTAGCCAGCAGGGTGGCGTCATTTGAAGGCTAAAAAAATCCGAAGCGCATTGTGACTAGAGATGTGTAGCAACATCTGATAGCCTTGTCGAGCACGGATATATATATATATATATATATATATATAAATATGTGTGTGTGAGTGTGTGTATGTATGTATCTATTTTCTATCTATCTATCGATATATATATGTATGTATGTATGTATATATAATATATATACATATATATATTATATATATAATATATATATATATATATATATATAATAAATATATACATATATATATATATATATTATATATATATATATATATATATATATATATACATATATATATATAAATATATACATATATATATATATATATATATATATATATATATATATTATATATATCGACTAACGGAAAAGGAATGCAGACGAAATGATTATGCTGTCATATATATTCGAAACAACACAAAGTTTTTCAATATGATTCTTTCCCCAATACTTCATGCACAATCTAGTTTATTGAGGGGAGAAAGTGTTGTTAGACGAACAAAGGAGAAATTAGAGGTAGAGTATCAGATATATAAATGGATGAACTGATTTGTGCAGCCAGAAGTGGCATAATGCATAAGCTCGCTGCAGGACAAGACTGTGATTATGATGCATTACAGTAGATGGAGGAAGACTTTGGGTATCCTAAACAGTGTACAAAGTCGTTAATTCAGTGGTTGATAGTTGAAATAATACATAGAAAGATGGAAATCTATTTTGATTCAATGGAAGCTCTTGACTCCAATGAAAACATATTTTTCCGATCTCGTCTGAGGGATTGAAACACAACCGATTCCTAAGTCTCAGTTTATGGAATGTGGTCAGACATCTACCCCAAGGCCTAAGAAGTTCAAGAGCAAGTGAGCTGCAAAGGAAGCCATGATGACTGTTTTTAGTGATTCTTCATTATATGGTTGAACATGTAGGGACAGACAATGTTAACTCATGACATGTTCCCTAGTAGGTTCAAAACAATATGTTTGGTCGAGACATTATCATATCGTCTCTAAATTAGTTTCTTTTCTTTTTGTTTTCTCTACGACGTGCTTAAGGCTTCTAGATAATAAGCAATGAGAACTATGGGCCTTTAAGATCTTCTGAAGATCATTAGCCATGTAAATGACCTGAAGAGGTTAAAAATCGGAACAACATCATGTGGTTTCAATCGTTCACATATATTAATATTTACATAGGACCAGTCTCACACAAATATATAAGACATGGAGATGACTGAACCAGTTTCGGTTTCTTTTTCTTCTTTTTTATATTTTTGAAGCTTCCAAATTAAGTTAATCAGGCTTCGTAACGGGAAAAGAAATAAATTCAAAGACAAAGTTCAAAGGCACGATCTTATAATAACACGTATATAGCTATTAGAGATTGAAAGAAGCTTTATAACACAACAGCATCCCACGAGACACTTGAATGATATAATGATCTATTGAAAACAATATTTAGCTGAACTAACAACAAAAATGTGTTCAAGTTCTTTATGGCACCTGTTTATATCGTGGTAGACTGAGCGATGTCCTAAGGGCATAGAAGGATACCAGTGACAATATATAAACAACGAGATTATTAACTAATAGTTAAGTATTTGCACATTGCATACAATGAGTATAAAGAATGACATTTCGGTGAAAGCAATCTCAGTGATATAGATGATTTTTAAGTATAGAAACTGGCCTCAAGCGACTGGATCATCTTGAAATTCCTTCTTTTAAGACTGAAGACTATCGAATGAAAGAAGGATAGGGTTAAAACAGAGGCGCCATGTCGTGAGGAATGTGTCTAATCAGTGAAGATAAAGAATCGTGGGAAGGTACCTTATGTGTAGGTAATCTTTCTACACATGCGCGGATACTCCCACGCTAACGTATATATATATATATATATATATATATATATATATATATACCCTTACACGAACATACATATACATATATATATATAAACACACTCATACACACATACATATATACAAGTATGTATGTATGTATATATATAGATATATATATGTATACATGTATGTAAGTGTATATGTGTGTGTATGTCTGTGTGTAAACACGTATCTATGTATATACGTACATATGCACCGATATTTACAGATAAAATATATGTGTGAGAGGGTGTATGTCCCTTACTATTCGTATGTATGCGCCTTTGTGAGTACGCATGTTTTCGTCGAAGTTGATAGACACAGCTTGAATCACATACAATGAATTACATATACACGTGATTGGAAGAGTATAAATATCGCCGGCAGACAAATCAGTCCCATCAAATTCACTTACTCTCAGGTAAGAACTGTTTTGAATACGCTGCCGCATATATGCTTACTTTCATACATACATACATACATACATACATACATACATACATACATACATACATACATACATAATACATACATACATGCATACATGCATATATACATACACACATACATACATACATACATACATACATACATACATACATACATACATACATACATACATACATATATAATATATAAGTTATTTGGATCTGGAATAATTTCTTTCCGTGATACAAACCTCTGTGAGGAAATCCATTATTCTTATGAAAGACCTCTATTTACCAAGGCAGCAGTCCACTCCCTTTCCACACTGCGTTGTCGTCCATTGGGAAAACTAAGAACAGTCGAAGGCAAATTCAGTTATAAGGCATTTCGTCCAACACTAGTATATCGCCTAATCCACCATCATGCACTGGCACTTTATTCTTCATGTAACACACACGCGTCTACACACATATGTATAGTACGAACAAATCATCTTAACAAAAATATAATTCGATCAATAGCCAAATAGTCAATAGTAAATTATGAGGATTTGCAAAAGCCGTATTACACATACGACGTGGGCAAACACAAGGCTATAAACATTTCTCATCAAAAGTTAACGAAAATCTGCGATAATGCTGGGTCACTATCCTTGTATATATATGTATATGGCCCTTCGTATTCACCGATACGTTTTGCAATGCACTGCTATTCAGTAAACTGGTGGAACTAAAGTAATTGGACTTTGTTTCTCTTCTACAGATTTGTATTGCGATGATGAAATCTGTCCAAGTGCAGTACTTCCGTTTGCATCCTCGGTTGAAATCATGCCCAGTCTACTTTGTCGTTTTACATGTGATAAATTCAATTTCTCATCAGATTCTACGATCAGTTTTATCTTCTTATAAAGCATCCCAGCTTAGAATTTAAATACTAAGTTTATGGCTAGTCGCTATCTTTGAACTGGGTGTTTGCGATCTTGCTGACTGCTTCGTAATGTTACCAGCATTTGCTGGTTGCTTTTGTGCAATTGTTGCATATTCCTTCATTCCCAGACGAGTGCTGTGATGAACGAAGGGTCAACTAAGTTGGCTATTGTGCGTTCATTGCTAGATTTGGCAGATATATTTATACATATATTTCTCATATTGTTTTTTTTCAGTGTCAAGATGAAGTTCTACCTTGCCATCCTGTTCGTCGCTGCCTGCCAGGCTTTCTCAATCACATCTATGGTTGAGAAAGAAGGTAAGTCTTCAACGATCATCTAGTAATGGATGTGTAGTTTAAGTATACCTGTATGTATGTGTATGTACGTCTGACGTGTCGATGCATGTGGTATGTGTGAATGTGTGACTGTGTGTGTGTGTGTGTGTGTATCTCTGTGTGTTTGTGTGTGCCTGTGCATGTATGTGTGCGTACGTGTGCACGCGTATCTTGTGCGTATAATGAAAATATTTCGCAGTAATTTTAGCTTCAACTATTTACATCTAAACTATTTATAATTGAAGAAATTTCTTTCGATTTTTCGGCTGATACAGACTTGTAGAATTCCAAACAATTTGTACTCACGGCCATCTGAGCTTAAATGCACAGCAGTGTGATGAGCTGTGATTTATGCATTGGCTATGAGTGAATGTTTTTATTCGTATGTGCTTTCATTGGATCTAACTTTCTGCGTACATTTCAGCATTCGATCTCCTTATCAAAGAAGCTACACAGGAACTGGAGCAACTTGCCGTGACAGAAATCCAGAGTGCTCTGACCACTGACGGTATTGATATTACACCATCTGAATTGAGGTGAGGTCATAGAAATGGAGGGAAATACTAAAGCGATCTTCTTTTTACTTATACAGACGTATGTATAAACATACATACATACATACATACATATATACATACATACATACATACATACATACATACTTACAAACATCACATACCTATGCTTGTATGTATATAGACAATGACTACAGATATACATATATATGTATGTATGCATTTATGTATGTGTGTGTGCGAGAAACAAGTAAAACCAGAAATGAACGATATATATATGTTCTAGTCGAATAAATTGTACCAAGTACTTTTTAAGCTTGCTACTTATTTTGTCAGTTTCTTTTGACAAAACGCTAAGACACAGTGATATAAACAAACCAACACTGGCTATCAGCCGTACTTTTACTCATATCATTTAAGAATAAGAAATTCTAATATTTAGATAATACATATCTACATACATGCATATAAAATAGTGTATATATGTATAAATTTGTCTGCCTGTGAGTAAATATATATATATATATTATATATATAATATATATATAGAGAGAGAGACAGAGAGAGAGAGAGAGAGAGAGAGAGAGAGTGAGAGAGCGAGAAGAATACAGTGTACATTCAAACACATAAGAGATACCCGAAAAATAGGATATCTGATTGACTAGAAAGAGCAGTTAGACTCAAAGCCACTAATTGTTGTAATTCCGAAAGTGACTGAAAAACTTTTACCTTATTTATTTTTCAATCACTTTCGGAATTACAACAATTAGTGGCTTGGAGTTTAACTGCTCTTTCTAGTGAGTTAGATATCCTATTTTTAGGGTATCTGTTATGTGCTTGAATGCACACTGTATTCTTCTCTGAATAATGTATAGTCTATTGACTAAATTTTTTCCTTTAATTTTAATTTAATATATATATATATATATATATGTAGGGAGAGTTTGCGAAAAAAAACAAAAGACGAAGACAGGTGGTGTACAAAACAAACAGTTGTATTAGTATAACGCTCAGGAACATAAAAAGCCTTTATCGTTTTGAGCGTACGCTCTTCTACAGGAAGGGACACAGACAAAACAAGGATAGAAAAAAATGTGTGCAGTAGCTAACGATCTATCTATCTATATATATATATATATATATATATATATATATTCTTTTATACTTTTACTTCTTACTAGGACTTGACTGCTGCCGTGCTGGAGTACTGCCTTGAAGTGTTTTAGTTAAACAAATTTACCCCAGGACTTTTTTGGGACCTAGTACTTATTCTACTGGTCTATTTGGTCAAACCACTAAGTTACGGGGACATAAGCACACCAACACCGGTTATCAAGAGGTGATGGTGGGAAGAAATGCTGACTCAAAGACACACAAACACACATACACACACACACACACACACATATATATATATATATATATACATATATAATATATATGTGTGTATATATAATATTTCTCTCTAGTTTCAGCACGGAGCTGTGACCATGCTGATGCACCGCCGTATATATATATATATATATATATATATATATATATATATAAATATCACCACCAGTAGCCTAGCATGTATAAATAGTCAATAGACAACATATTCACAATATCAAATAGTGTAAATTTAAGCACAAGAGAAAACTACCAGTCAGTTTGACTGCTTCTTGTAGCGTGTAAAAATTACTTGTTAAAGGTAGTGATATATATATATATATATATATATATATATATATATATATATATACATACATACATGCAGACATATATCATTTATACAGTTTGATCCAGAAACTAGCAGCCAAATTTGGTGAAGCCCTCCGCGAAGAAGTGACCACCGTTATCTCTCATGTTCACAGTCTCGCTGATCTCAAGACCAAAGTAAGTATATTAAAGTACGTTAGAAAAAAGTGGAAGAAAGTGAAGAAAATGTGTGCAAAAAATGGAACGAGAAAGGAGAAACGTTATCAAGAAAACTTTTAGCGAATTGGTGGACACCACGCGCTCCGGATTGAATTACTCTCTCACAGACTTGTGCATGTTTTCTGAAATTTTCTTTTTCTGAACCAGTTGTATTTAATGAGATTTCGGCAATGAAGGAGGACGAGGATCTTAGTTTTCTTGTTTCATTTCTTTTTCGCCGTTCCATTTTTTTCACCAAATTCTTCGTGGTTTTTTTCACGTTTTTTTTCTTATTTTCTTATTGTCCAGTGTGCTTGTTTAAAAAAATATATATATTTAACCAATAAGCAGCGTCTGAGGGATACATGGCGTATTTTATAACTATGCCTATTCAAGTATCACAATAACATAAAAATATTTGCAGTTCTTCCAGTATTGTATTTAAATTGATATTTATCTTCCCTGGAGTACTTTTTTGAGGATTTTCCCTCTGTTGGATAATATACACATATATTATTTCCGTAGTTTGCCCAGAAGGTTTATGAAAACCTTCGTGTGTCAGCCCAGAAGATTGCAGATGGTATTGAAAAGGGCCCCGAAGTTACCAAGAAATTCATCCATGAATTGATGGCAGATATTGATGCCATGGAAAGTAAGGAATTTTGATTTGTTTGTATTTTTCATTTTATTATTTTTTTTTTGCTATCTGGATTTGTCTTTTGTTAGAAAAAAGATCTTTCGTAGGAGGTTGTAGCTAGTCATTGTACCAATCTCCTCAAATGATACAGGCAATGATGTGAGGGAGACTGACACATTGCACAGAATTAGTATACAAACACACGAGATGATTACAGAGGAAATGTCTGACCATAGGATTGTTCGAGCAGCACTTGCCTAGGTTGAAACCATTTTATCGACTGCACTATTTTCCATATTTTGTAAATATATGCATGTCATTTTACACACACGCACACACACATACAAAATAGAGACGCACATAATTACATCTACACATTGAAAATTATTTACTTTAATACATATATATGTGTATATATATATTGTCATTTACAGAGAGCGGGCATTTTATTACTGATATCGAACAAATGTTTGAAAGCATCTTTGAAAAGGCTTTGGCAACTGTAAGTAACAAATCGTTAAAAGATTTTCGTTAACTTTTGATGGGAAATGTTTATAGCCTTGTTTTTGCCCACGTCGTATGTATAATGCTTACAATACGGCTTTTGCAAAGCCTCATAATTTACTATTGACTATTTGGCTATTGATCCAATTATATTTTTGTTAAGATGATTTCTTCATATTCAAGCATTTGTTCATAACACATGAAAGCGTGCAGCATGTGATAGCCACATCGTCAATATCCTTTGAATGTTATGAGAGTATGTCCATTGTTTTGATCACGTAATATGAATCGCTAGATAGACAATCTGAGAATTAGGAAGCAGCAGTGTTTCTCGTTTTGTTAGAATGAGTCAATAACGAATCAGAACATAATGAATGCTTATCCACGAAGAGAAGTATAATCTCATGGATGTAGTTCTTCCGAAATGTTGCTGGTAATTGTTTTCATCGTATTAGTATTTTATTTTACCTGTGTTCCTCTTTACATTAATCATATGTTGAATATAAGATAAGCAAACGAGTGACTAGTTAGTACCACCTCTACTGTCGGTAGAAGCCAAATCTGTGCCAAATCAAATACTCACATAACATTGTATATCTTGTATCAAGGAGAAGTCGTTATGGACTCGGCTGAAACAATTCTCATTACATGTCGGTACAACAGAGCTGACGTGGGATCAACTAATGACAGCAATATGGATGTGGTCATTTTTGAAAATGGAAACATCAAAATTTTTGACATTCAATTTAAGTTTTCGTTATTGAACCCATAATTACAATATTGATCAAATAATCCTTTTGTCTTTTATCACTTACTTGATTCAGTCGTTTGACTACGGCCATACTGGGGCACAATTTTGAACGAATTTTAATCGAACGAATCGACCCTAGTATTCTTTCAAGTCTGGTACATATAATAACGATAGCAAAGCAGCTTCTTAAAAACAGAGCCATGCCGACGCCTATAACTTGCTGTAACATTTTAACTAATTCCTTTCATTTATGCAGGTCAGCTACGACGTTCACCAAAAACGTGACTTGATCGATATCTTCGATAAAATCAATGACACACTTCGTCGTATTGTCGGCCACCTTCACGGAAAGTTCCATGATTTGCACGATTTCTTGCACCAAGCTATTTCCAATGGAAAAGACAAGCTGAAACCTCACATAGAAAATATCAAGACTTTGGCTAAGACTGTAAGTTATCGTTTTTTGAAATATGGAAGTTTTACAAATGTACTGAAAATCTATTTTGTAATAATGTTTTTGTCTGACTATTTATATAGCCAACTCTCTTAATGAAATGAAATTAAAATTAAATGAGAAATTACACACGACGTAAAGTTATTTATTTCTCTTAAGACTTCGTACGAGAAATATCCAACTAGTGTCAATGGAAGTGAATAATCGCCATCTTTATTAATTTCTTTGGGTCTAAATAAGAATGATATTTGATTATAATTTACATAATTCAAATTTGCGTCTAATTTTCGTACTGTGATGTTAAATAGAAGAATGTATCATATAGATCTGAATTTCGGATTATATATTCTCCTAACTACAGATTGGGAATGATGAAATAAGTCCCAGTAATAAGCTTCTATAGCTTTGATAAGATATACTGCTGATTCTCAGACATTGTTTTGCCAAAAGCAAACAAGATATCTTAAATGACTTTCTCCGATGGAATTGACTGTCATAAAAGCATAAAAGCAAGAGAGGAAGAAATATCTTGTTTGAGATTACCTTTTACAACTGTGAATATACTTATGAAATTGCATATTTTTTATACTTTCAGTTTATCGCCCACATCAACGACGTCAACGCTAGAGTTGCACAGCAAGCTTTGGAATTCTTCAAACCTTGGGCAGCTTTATTGGGTTCCACCTGGACTACATTGGTCAACGATATCCACAAACGCCTGGAGCAATTGAAACCAACAAGCGCGCCTATATTCTAAGTAGAAATGTTAAGTCATATACACATAAGCATGTATGTTAATATTTGTATTTATTACTGAAAATATATTTGAAGAATCTGCCGAATAAATATGTAAACAAAATCCTGATATTGTTTTCATTCTTGTTTATACATACATATATATGAATACATATACACACACATAGCACACACGCGCACGCACACAAACACACAAACTCACTCACACACACACACACACACACACACACACACAGACACACACATACACTCCCACACACACACACATAGATGTAAATTTCCAAATTAATTTGATTGGGATATGTAATCCTAGCGGCTACCGCATTCACTTTCTCCACTTAAAAATGCTGGCTAAGCTTCTCAGTGGAAGCATATGTTGGTGCAGAATTGAAAAGACGTGACTGACAGCAGAATAAAACTGGATATATAAATCTCTGTATTCCATATATTATTAATATATATTAATATATATATATATATATATATATTATATATATATATATATATTATATATATATATATATTTCTCTTTCTCTCTTTTACTTGTTTCAGTCATTTGACTGCGGCCATGCTGGAGCACCGCCTTTAGTCGAGCAATTCGACCCCAGGACTTATTCTTTGTAAACCTAGTACTTATTCTATCGGTCTGTTTTGTCGAACCGCTAAGTTACGTGGACGTAAACACACCAGCATCGGTTGTCAAGCGATGTTGGGGGGGATAAGCACAGACACACAAAGAAACACATATAATATATATATATATATATATATATATATATATAGATAGATAGATAGATAGATAGATAGATAGATAGATAGGTAGATAGATAGAAAGATAGATAGATAGATAGATAGATAGATAGATAGATAGATAGATAGATAGATAGATAGATAGATAGATAGATAGATAGATAGATAGATCAAAATAAGCAACAAGGATATCCAAGGTAGGGTAGTACAATTGTTTCATGCTACTTCATTTCATTAAACACTGTAAGTATTACATCAGTTTTAAAATGTCGAGCAATCTTCAGCCACTTATAGAATTTTCCAATTAAACGAACAATGCACATTCTTATCTCTATTTCATTTGCCAACATTATAAAGAGGGTAGATATATATAGAGAGAGGTTGATTTCATTCTTAAAAATGTGATAGTAGTATGTTCACTCTCCATCTGTCGATTTTATCATTGAGTTCACTTTGTTATTTATGTCTATCAGTGGGGAGAGGGTTTTATTCTAGGTTGAATGGAGACAAACAAGAATTTTTATATTTATAGATATAGGAAGGGGTAGTACAAATGTCAAAACCATAAGTCCATCCTCATTTTGAGGAATTCAGTTTAGATATGTTTGAATGTATTATAGCAAAAAGCCAGTAGGTTGAAGTTAGAGGGGTAGGGGAACAGAGACTACTAATGCTCTAGAGGTTTTCATGCCATATATATATATGATCGCAGTTATGTGCATAAATAACTTAAATATTAAAGCTTGGGTTTGATATACAAAATATG
>NC_043014.1:26360534-26380534 GCF_006345805.1 Octopus sinensis | reverse complement strand
ATACAAAGAATAATAATAATAATAAGTATAACCATAACTTTACGATCTACAATAATACTGAGGACAGTTTCTACACCAAAAAGAATAATATTAGAAATAACAAACGGAATAAGGATAACATCTGGCTAATAATCCCCTTCGTGATGCAGCTTAAAGCCAACATAGTTAAATCTATAATGAGACTTATAAATAAACACTTTAATATGAATATCAAATACTCAGAAATCTTTAGCAATAAAATTAAAGTAGGCCATAGCTTAACCAGCAACCTACCTACTATTATAGCTTCTGTCAACAATAAAAAGCTAGACACCTTCTATGAAGCTAGGTAGAATAGCAATATAAAGCACAACAACCAATCATCTGATATAATAAATGAGCTCCCTAAATAATGCATAATGCATACAACTACCTTATAAATAATACCCCCTCAACATATCATAGGTACAGACAAGCTTCATAATTTATGTGGCTGCAGAGATAAAAATACTTGTGAATTCTCAAATATATGTAAAACTAAAAACGTAATCTACCAATGTGATGTACTCGCAAATAATTACAAGAAAACGTATATTGGAGCAACTAAAAATGAAATGAAACTTAGATATAATTTCCATCGCTCAAATTTGAGAAATAGAAGTAAAGCGAACTCTACCGGACTAAGTAGTTACATCTGAGAACTGAAAGACAATAACATTAACTATAGATTAGAATGGCGTATCCTAGCCAAAACTTCTTCATATAACATTAATAATAATCGATGTAATTTATGTATAAACGATAAATTCTTCATTTTAATGGCCAAATCAGAATTACTTAATAAACGAGATGAGAAAAATAAAATTTGTTTACACAAAGATAAATTCTTATTCTCGAAATATCACTAAGCCCAACGTATTCTTTAAATATCGCTTATCCCTACATTACAGGTAATTAGTGGACCTGCCTAACATCTCATTACCTCCCCTAAACACTCCCCTTACCTTAGAACATAACTTCACTTCACATTTTAAAACTAATTACCCCGAATAATCGAACTATCTATTTTAATCTACGTAGTACACTAGGGAATTAATCTTATATAATAAATTCACTTGAAAGTTAGACTACCGACCCACTTACACGTTATAATTCCTATTGATTTTAATGATTTTTATGTACTCTTCAACTCTGTCTATTATTCCTTTATATAGCCCATACGTATACACAATGCCGTACAAACATTAAATAGCATCCTTAGTGTTTAACAAAAACTTCCTTTGTAATCATTGGGACTATCTTAGAAGTCACAAATTTCCGTTAATTATGACTAATAACAACACTGGAAATCCCCACCCGGTGTAACTCCTTCGACCAACACAGAAGTATTATTTTATAATCCAATAAATATTTTATTTAAATCCAGCCAAGTTTAGCACCAAATTCTAACCGTGTCAAGGGTGAAGGAATGCCAGAAAAAAAGAGTAGAATAAAGAGTAGAATTATCAGCATAAACAATGATGAATTGGAAAGCATTAGCAGGAAAGTCCTTGATGAAGACGAGAAACAGAGTGGGACCAAGAATAGAGTTTGAGGAACACTGGCATTGATTGAATAGTTACATGCACGCAATGATCAGAAAGGAATAAATGACCTGAAGACGACAAAGACCTTTCCACACTCACCAAGGGTTGAGAATTTATGAAGCAAACCAGTATGCCAAACCTCCCTAAATGCTTTGGATATGTCACTCCTGATTTATCCATAAATCGGATGATGCGAATTGTAACAACAGTCAGAAGACAACCACGGGAATATTGTCAGGACCAGCTGTTTAGATTGATCCCTCCCAGAGATAACTTAGCAACTAACATTATGTTGTGACTACAGAATCAGGAGTCTGTTCTGAATAAGAGTAAGCTCAAGAAGAGATATGCGTGAATCATCGACGGTAGAATTAGCAGCAAGCTAACGAACAAAGAAGTTGGGTGTTTCTGAGGACGACCTAGAACATCTGACAACATCATAGGTGGGTGCATATATATATATATATATATATATATATTATATATATATAATATATATATATATATATATAATATATATATATTATATAATATATATATATTATATATATATAATATATATATTATATAATATATATATATATATATATATATATATATATATATCAGATCAGCAACAATTTAGATTCAAATGAATATGGTACTTAATTTAGATGCACCAGAATTTTGTATGGTGTTACCCATAAAATTTGCGGGGTAACTATAATCAAAAATAAGCAACAAGAATGACTCCGGTAATTCGGTACAATTGTTTCGCACTACAACACACACACACACACATATATATATATATATATATTATATATATATATATATATATGTTGTAGTGCGAAACAATTATTTTTGATTATAGTTTTTTGATTATAGTTACCCCGCAAATTTTATGGGTAACACCATACAAAATTCTGGTTCATCTAAATTAAGTACCATATTCATTTGAATCTAAATTGTTGCTGATCTTATATATATATATGTATATATATATATATATATATATATATATATAATATATATATATATATATATATATATATATATATATATATATATATGCACCCACCTATGATGTTGTCAGATGTTCTAGGTCGTCCTCAGAAACACCCAACTTCTTAGTTCGTTAGCTTGCTGCTAATTCTACCGTCGATGATTCACGCATATCTCTTCTTGAGCTTACACTTATTCAGAACAGACTCCTGATTCTGTAGTCACAACATAATGTTAGTTGCTAAGTTATCTCTGGGAGGGATCAATTTAAATCAATCTAAAATTCACAAATTAGAAAAATTATATATATATTTAAATACATGCATACATATATACACATATATATATATATTATATATATAATATATATATATATATATATATGTATGCATGTATTTAAATTTACTCTTTTACACTTTTACTTGTTTCAGTCATTTGACTGCGGCCATGCTGGAGCACCACCTTTTTGTACTTATTCTATCGGTCTCTTTTTGCCGAACCGCTAAGTGACGGGGACGTAAACACACCAGCATCGGTTGTCAAGCAATGCTAGGGGGACAAACACAGACACACAAACACACACACACATATACATATATATACATATATACGACAGGCTTCTTTCAGTTTCCGTCTACCAAATCCACTCACAAGGCATTGGTCGGCCCGGGGCTATAGCAGAAGACACTTGCTCAAGATGCCACGCAGTGGGACTGAACCCGCAACCGTGTGGTTGGTTAGCAAGCTACTTACCACACAGCCACTCCAGATGACGTGGTACCAAATGGGAAATATATATATAATTTTTCTAATTTGTGAATCAAGGCTACCATTGGTTTCATGTTAAGACGAATAGGAAAATATCCTAGTATCTTAACAATTTTTCAAGCCAATCACATGGAGAAAAGTGTTCGCCTCCATTTTGGAAAACAGTTTCGTTTCGTTCGCGGGATTTCTCGTAAATTCGCGTAAATGAAACAATGAAGCAATGAATCAAGAGACGTTACTCTAAAAGGCATTTATTTAGATTGCTTCCCTTGGATTTATCTTTTCGGTAATTTAAAAGATTTTTTTGTATTATTTGTTTACTTTTGTCCTAAACATGGTGTATTTGTATATGTATGTTGAGGTTGTACATCACTGGAACTTATTTCTTCTTTGTGTAGAGTTTGCGAATTATTTCTTTCTTCTTATGTGAAGTTGTGTGCTATTTGTAGCTAGTAATATAGCTACGAAATTCTTAAACCGATAGACAACCACTTTCCACATTTACACAAATACCACAAAATCTTCAACAGAAACACTGTTAAAGTTAGTTATCGTTGCTTCCCCCAATGTAGGGTCAATAATACTTAATCCCAATAAACATAAACATACCAGAAATACTCCAGAAAGACAGTGCAACTTCAGATTCTTAAACTGCTGCCCTGTAAACAACAGCTGTCTAGAGAAAGAACTCGTATACAAATCTATGATCACGGACTCTAAAGGAATACGAAAGACGTATATCAGAATGACAGGAAACTCGTTCAAAGAATGGTATACGCAACACCTTGCGTCATTCAGAGACAAAAACAAACCGGATCAAATATAAAAATGGTCATTGAAAGAAGGTGGAATAAGCAACCCCCGAATAGAATGGAATATTATTGCTAAAGCCAAAAAATACAGATGACGTGGTACCAAATGGGAACTCTGAATTACTGAAAAATTAAATATTATACATTCAACAGACCTCGCCCTGCATACACAAGCAATATTTTACACTCAAATGCTTTTAAGGAGACCCCCCTAAAAACAAGGATAAGTATAAACGAGAGCAACTCTACCATGATAGAAGCCTTCATAAACGTGAAAACACGTAGCATACAAACTTCACATAACAAAGAAGAAATAAATTACAAACTCAATACAAAAAAGATATAAATTACACTGAGGTACCAACTCAACATACAAGAACAAAAAACACCTTGACCAGAACAAAAGCAAACACATAATGCAAAAAACTGAACCAAGGGATAAGTATATATATGCTAGCTGACGTACCTGGTAATCCCATCGTTCAGTTTTTTGCATTATGTGTTTGCTTTTGTATATCACAAGGGTGACTTTTTAGCAATTTTTCAACTGAAAGACAAAAGATATATACGTCACAAAAGCGACTGAGGGCTCTATTCAACACCAGAAATATGAGTCAAAACGACTCATAGCCACTATTGCATATCGTACGACAAGGGAGACGTGCTCCCTAAGCACCGGGAAAGCCAAATCACCAGTGATTTCACGTTTACATTAACGCTTGTCAGTGGCTCTCACCAGTGCCTTGGGTTAAACTCAACTACCCCTGTCAGCTTATAATTATTAATATTACTATTAATAATTAGCCACCTATATTTATAATTTATACGTTTACCTTTTAAGAAATCACGGTATGATTTCTACGTTGATCTTATAAGCTGACGAGAGTAGTTGAGTTTAACCCAGGGCGCTAGTGTGAGCCACGGACGAGCGTTAATGTAAACACGAAATCACTCTTGATCTTGCTATGCCCGGTGCTTTGGGAGTTGTCCTTCCTTGTCAGTAAATAATACTCTTACTTCTAGCAATACTGGTGGTGAATAACGTCCTCAGTCGCTTTATATATATATATATATATATATATTAATATGTGGTCTAATGGCTATATATCGATTAGTGTGTTGAAGTGTTTAGTGGAGCACTGGCACAGTTTGGCCTGCCTGGTGTCATCCACATTCGGGGTACAATTACCGTTGGATCGACTTCAGGAACTCAGCAGTGTTAGTTCAGATAATAATTATTTCAAATTTTTACCACAAGGGCACCTTGTATGTGGTGGGGAGGAATCGATTACATCGCTCCAATGTTCGACCCTGAAAGGATGAAAGCAAAATCAACCTCGGCGGAATTTGAGCTCAGAACGTAGCGACGGGCGAAATACTGCTAAGCATTTCATCCAGCGTGTTAACGATTCTGACAGCTCATCGCCTTTATTTTTATACAAATAATGATGCATTTATTTATACCATAGGCATAAATATTGAAGTACATCAAGAGTCCAATTTTAGATAAAATAAATATTTATTCATGCTTGACGGATTAACGTATATATATATTAATCGGTTTGTATACCCAAGACGATCGGTTGTGTATACACACTCACACACACACATACACACACACATGTGAGTGTATGTCTTTATTTATATATGTATGTATAAACATACATATAAACACTCATACATACAAACATACATATTTGTGTGCGTGTGTGTGTTTATAAGAATGTACAAAGAGAAAAAGAGTGAGGGAGCTAGACACCGAGGGACAGAGTGACAGATAGAGACTATAATAATAAAGGCAGGGACTATAATAAAAGAAATAAATCACAAACTCCACGCAAAGAAAGAGAAATAATTTCCAATGACGTGCAACCTCAACATGCAAATACAAAAACACTGATCGAGAAAAAAGCTAACATATAATGCAAAAAAATTATGAAGTTTACCGAAACGACAAATGAAGGGAGACAAACTTCAAAAAATGCTTTCTAGAGTATCCTCCCTTGATTCACTGTTTCATTTAAGCGAATTTATGAGAAACCCGTGAACGAAAAGAGGCTATTTTCCAAAATGTAGGTAAACGCCTTTCTCCATATGATCGGATATTTTTCTACTCTTCCTAACATGAAACTAATGGTCGCCTTAATTCACAAATACAGAAATTATATATCCACCAATGGGTTGTTGAGCACTCATTTCACACATTTACGTGTATATGTATATATATCAAGTGATGGTTTGTTGCCAAATTAATGTGGAAATCCCAGGAAAGGGAAGAATGCTACAGCTATTTAGCCCCAGGAAACATCATTTCCAGTTAGCTATGTGACACAAACATACTGTGTCCTTACATTTTCCAACAGGGGAGTAAGCACCTCCACCCAGCAAAGCCAGCACTCAGAGACAAGTTTCAGAGTCATTGCTCTTCATCAGTCTGGAGTAGCTTGGCTTGCTAGCTTGATTTTTTATTATAGGCAAAAGGCCTAATTACAAAGAGGACATACAAAGACATGCGGGGGAAAAAACACATGAAAGGATGAATGTGAAATGATGAATCCGCGGATTTCTTTTCCTTTAAACCTTTACATGTTACATAACAATTTCTATCCTCGCTCTGAGGCGACTTCCCTTTTCGCTTTTAACTTACAAATATAAACTTTTTTAACAAATGTTCATACAGGATTTACTTATTTTCTTTTCCTTTTTTTAAACCCAAACGTTCAACCAAATGTTTTTCACTTTTGAAAACCTATTCATTCAACAGCTGCAAAACTTACTTGTCGGGCGTGTTTTTGCTTCGCTTGTATTTTTTTTTTTTTTAATCGTTTTGTGTGCTTTGCAGCAGTTTTTGAGTATAACCCCACCATTGTTTGGTGAGCATTACTGAGATGGAGAAAGGGAAGACATATGCGACAGCGACGGGGAGTCGGGCTTCCGTGGTCCCAGTCCTGCTGAAGCAATACGAAATACACTGGAATGAAGACATGGCTAAAAAATTTGGAAAATATCTAGAGATGGTACAGAAAGAGGGGCCAAACGTAAAGTTGACCCCATCAGAGGAGGAAAAGGCCAAAATGGAAATTACGGTGGTGGAATATAAATTGTTTTCAAGGAAAAATAAAAGAATAGAGAGCACAACGAAGGAAGATGTGGAGGAGTCTTTGAAGGAATTGAAAGATGTGTCGTTTTTCACAAGAGGCAAGACATACGCGTCTGTAGAGGTCACATTTGAATCGGAAGAGCCAGCAAGGAAATACGCAAATAAGACGTTAACTGGAGGAAATTGGATGTTCTTTCCCAATCAGATAGGTAGACGTTCAACGAGGATTAGGGTGGGTAGGATCCCGCCGAAAATGGAACCGGAATGGGTAATGGCAGCAATTTTTCAGGAAAAAAAGAAGTAGAGGTAGTTATGATAACTAGAACCCAACAAATAAATTGATGGGGGTTTGGTTTGGAGGTGGGTTTCTCGTCAAAGCAGACAGAATGCGATACCATACCGGAGACACTGGAACTGACAAATTAGAACAAGCTGGATATAATGTTGGAAAGGAACCTCCAAAGTGCTATGAATGTGGCAAAAGAAGTCACATTAGAAGAAGGTGCTCAGAAATTATGAAAAACATAGAAATGGAAACGCAAGCAGGCGTGATAGAGGAGAAGAAACAGGCACAGAGCGCCGATTTTGAGGAAGCTAAGTCAAGGAAGAGAGAATGGAGGAGCTCATCGCCGAAATTTGAACAAAGAAAGACATATAAATCACAGGATCAAGAAGGATCACCGAGAAAAGAAGATAAAAGCAGAACATCACCAAGTGAGCATACAGACTCACAATGGTACAAACAGACAGATTCACAGACGCATAAACTCACTGACATACATACATACGGAAGCGTTACTTGTTTTTCCTTTTTTTCCAGAAACCAAAAAGCACAGATACACAGACACAATATGCAGACTTACAGTCGCACAAACATGCAAACCCGCAGACAAATAAAAGGACAGACATACAGCTACAAATAAATATACAAGAACAGACACATGATAGTACAGAGTCACAAAACCAAAAAGGAACAGACATACAGATGGAAGAGATACACCGGAACAGAATATATTTGATAACATATCGGTCGACACAAAAAATAGAAAGGAAAATAACTAAAATGAAAGACATTGTTAAAGTGGACCTCTCGGAGGTTTACGATAAGGAGACGAGATGGATTTTAATGGAAAAAGATAAGTATAGGAAGTTAAAAGAGGCTTTCCCATCAGATATAAACCCACTGGGGTCCGAGGTGAATTTCCAACTCAACGCTCCAGTGGTGACCTATGAGGAAATTAAGAACAATATAAAATGGTAAGTAGAGTTTTATGTTATAAAGAACTGTTAAGATAATTTTGAAAAGAACTTTTGATGTTGAAATAATTTTGAAAAGACTGTGGAGATAATTGTGAAAAGAACTTTTGAAAAATGTTGAAGTAATTTTGAAAAGAAGTGTTGAAATAACTGAAATAACGCAACCACCCTGCAGCGGGGCCAGGGTCGCCGTTTCATCTTTATTGTATAATGTCACTATTCCATTCTTTCATATGTTGAGTGTCCCCGCATGTGTGTATTATCCCATCTATGTTTAGCCCCTTGTGGGTAATAAATAAATCAGTTGCAAAATTTTCTCCGTTTCTCGTCGTGGGTTGGGTTTCCTCTTCCATTGCTTTACATTTCTTCAATTCCACTGTCGCCGGTGACTTCCTTCTCTCTGTTTCCCTGGGTTTCACTTCCATAAAATTCCCGTCATGTTCTGTTTTCTGTTTCTGCTTTTTTTTCCATTATATTTTCCTGAACACTCTCCTCTACCATCTCCACTGCCGCACTAGGGCATTTCCTTCTCAAGTGCCCTATTTCACAACATCCGTAGCACTTTGTGGGGGGGAGGGGGGTCTCCCCTTCAACATTATTTCCTGCTTTTCTCCATTTGGTAGTTCCACAGTTTCCGCCATTTCGTCGTAATATTTCGGGCTCATTGCACAGATTATCTCTATACCATAGCCCCAACATTTCATGTGTAGTGTTCGGCTTATTATGCCAATCTTCAGGTCTTCACTTCCTTTCTCCAGCTCGGAATTAAAAATTGCGACTATTACCCATACTGGGTCTATCGACGGTGAGATTCTTCCCACCCTAATCCTAACGATTCTTTTGCCCAAGCAGTTTGACATTAACGTCCATTTCTCTCCTTGTATCAGCCTATTGGTTTTTTTCGTCTCCTCTTCTGATACAAAGATTACTATTATAGTCGCATATTTCCTTCCTCTTGTAAAGAAAGTTATCCCTTCTATTTGTTCCTACAAGATTTCCTCTATCTCTTCCTGCGGTGCGTGTTCTATTCTTCTATTCACATTCGAAAATGTTCTGAATATGACCGTCTTCTTTTCCATTTTTCTTTTTTTCCTCTTCTGGCAGGACCATTATTTGATCCTTCTTTTTTTATCATGCCATAATTTCTTCTCATTCTACTCCATCATCTCTGACTTCAGCACACGTGGGTCCAGGGGAACTCGACCTCCAGTAGCCTCTGCGTAACTTTTCATTTTTTCAATTGTTTCACCACCACCTAACTATGGTGGCTTCGCACAAAAATTCGCTTAGACTTCTTCAAAAAACAACAAAAGAGCGTGGCTTGGTAGATATCAATACGTATAGATATCAAAACGTATAGAATTTCAGATGAAATAAATTCACTGATCTACAAAATTAGAAATATTGCATTTCTAAATCTCTCAGAGATACTTATACAGTAGCCGCACGATAAAGTGGTGGTTTAGTGCCGACTTAATGTGGCAATTAACCGATAAACATATCTCATATATCAGATTCTCGTCAGATTTACAACTGAGTAATCAGTGCCATATACTTTGACAACATTTAATAAAGGCAAATTCTCCGTATCTTGCCTCCAAATCAGCAATTATTCTTGACCAATATTCACTCGCATCGTAAACTAAATTCAGAGAAAGAATTTATCGCTTCGTTTATTTAGCTCAATTCCATTTTTCAGTAATGGAATATGCAGGACTACATTGTCCAATATGTACTTTATTTTTTAAGACCGTAGGGTGAAATTTGAAAAGGATTTGACAACTATTTCTTACAGCTTGACCGATGATGTAGACGTTCTCGCTGGCGAACTTCCATGCAATCGCTGAAACATAGTAACTCTAATTAGTATGCATCGTTCTGATCAAACAAGACCCGTTACGTCAGTTTTCCTGGCCGTTTGGTCTTGATATTCTTCCCTTACTGCCTCGACAAGCTGGCATAGTATTTTCCTTTGATGGTGTGGTCCTTTTGACGACAGTCAATAAACACAATGTTATTTTCATCTTAAAATACTGAGTCCATTAGCTTCCCTGCAGATGAAACGACTTTGGCATTCTTTGGAGTAGGTGAGGAAAGGTGTTTCCACCGCATGGAGTAAATAGTTCTCTCTGGCTCAGAGTGGATGAACCCAACACTTACCATGTTCAAGGAAACCATCTGGATCTGCCTGAATGTCACACTTTCCGATGATGTGATCAGCATGGTGCACTTTTGATCAGGTATCAGAAGACGTTGCCTCCACCGTTCAGAAACCTTCGTCATGCCAATTTCATTGTGCAGAATATTCTCAACTTTCTCAAGTGATATGCTAATCGCATTGGCTATTTCTTTTATAGTCAGTCACTTGTCAGCCGTCACCGTGTGGCGAACACGATCAATATAGTGGCAGGTGCAAGACGTCCAAAACTCAAGTCATCTTCAAATCTCTCCGTTCTCCTCTTAAATTTTGCTGCCAACGTTTGTACTGATGATAAAGCTGGAGCGTCATCCCCTAATGTAGGAATCATGTCAGCATGACTATCCTTGGGTGCCAAACGGTTTTTCTGCAGGGGCTTGATAACACGATGATGCCAAATTTTCAAGAGAAGTCGCTCCTCGTAACATTTGAAGAGTTCTTTGAATAGTCAGCTATCAGTTTACCTGGAAAGAAACAATACACTTAGTAACAAGAATAGGTGAAATTAATGCGTGCTACAGTTCACAGCTGTAGCGTCACTCCTTCATAGCCCGTGAACTTCTCCCACTCTCATACAATGAAAAAGTAATTAAATATATACCTAAAGCATAGTATAGTTAATCAATATAAAAGTAAAAATAAAACACCAAAATATATGGAAGTGGGACTGATAGTTAACATAATGAAAATTAAGGTGATAATGTTGAGTTCACAGTAAGGCTTCCTTTCGAAATCGTATTTAAGAGGTGGAATAAAAATTACTGAAAATAAAAATAATGATGGAAACAAATATGAGAAATAGGAACAAAAAGATCTAACTTGAATTTTAATCATGGCTCTACTATATATTATAAGAATTACACTAAGCCGAATGGGAGGTCTAAAAGATATTTTGTGGAATATACCAGTATTCGGGTTACATGTATTATCCAAATTTGCTAGGGAACTTTTCTCAGCGTTAGACACTTTCTTATAACTAGTAAATAGTACAAAATGTTTAACAGGCATATGGTGAAACTGTTCTATGCAATATCAAGTAACCTGAAATACCATATTCATAAACTTAATAATAAGCTGAATCAAGCAATCACAAAAGCAAAAAATATGGTCGATGAAAACGCGGGTCCCGCAATTGGAGATAACTATATTATTAGAAGGCATAATTAAGTTAGTCCAAATGATTCTAACATAAGTATTATTATCAACGTTAATATAGATAATGTAAACAACGACGGGAATGGTATAGACACTAATAATAATGGCATTGGAGATAACGAATAACAATAATGATAACAGAAACATTACCACTTAGAAGAAACATATAAAGAAACACGACACGTAAAAACCAAGCTGGAAATAGCGCAGTAAATAACTGTCATCGTAGAAATAGGAAGCATGTCCTCTGGTAAATGAGCGTTTGCATAGAAACCGTGTGTACACATGTACAGTCAGAACGAGTGTGCCTGTATATACACATATATAAGTGCCAGAATCGACAATTTCGAGAACCGCTGGAGAAACCATTCTGCATCATTTAGGAACATTTGCAAAAAACAATGTACATCCCTCCTTGACTTGATCTGGAGCCTCAAACAGAAAAAATTGCAATACAGCCTGTATTGCTCAGTGATATGGAATGCATAACCACATAATGCATACTCAGCATCATGTATCCTGTGCTTTGAAGAGACACTATGCGTCATATAATGCAATGATAACATTAACAAAGATTTTGAAATTGTTGAGAAATGTAACCATAGGCTTACAGGCTCGTTTTTGGGATTTGGAAGAAACCTTTGTTATTTCAGATTATAGCAATCATCTATTTACTCATAAATGTTCCTTTTTGTATTATTATTATCATTATATCGCTGTTTATGTAAATATGTAATGTAATTTCATAATAGTTTGTATGAGTATAACGTATTTTGATTAAAAGTGAATGATACAAAGTGAAGGATACATGTATTTATAATTAGGTATAAATGTATATGCACCTACGAAGTGTAATTATAGAATAAATATTAAAAGTATACCTACAGTAGTATTATTATATGCGAATAGACATATAACGATATGTATAACTATTTGGAAATGTACGAACAAACACTATAAGTTTATCCTATAGAATTAAATTCCATTTTAAGTATAAACTCATAATTCTAAATGAATATAAATAGAAAAATATTAATATATGAGCGTGAGTGTAGGTCCCATAAGAGGGGTAGCATGAATGGGGTCACATTCATGAGAATGGACAGTGAGAATGTACGTTTGGAATGTAGGTTTGGATATTTACGAGTTTGGATATTTTTGCATATTTCAATTCACGATAACATCACTATACATAAATCCCCTCACTAAACAAGTTTTTCGAAACCCTTTTTTTGTGTGTGTCCGTATATATATATATCCACCCCCTTACGGAAAGCTGAACAGTTATTTCCTTTGCCCACAACAATAACGATAACCAATTACCTCCCCTTACTTTTCAACTTGTGAAGTCATTCACTCGTAAATATCATCACACACAACATGGACAAAAATTTCTTCTTAAGAAAATGCATACTCAAATAAGTAAACCATAATATCATGAATAGCGAAACCGAAACCGGTCGATATATTAAAAATTATATTATAACTATGAAAAGTGTGTGTATTTTCCTTTATTAATTTCTTATATATATTACAACTCACCACGTAGGGAGTATCGAAATTCCTTCTTTTCTGTTACTACTACTATATATATATATATTATGTGCATCTTGTGTGTGACTTTGTGTACTAAGAATAACAGCACATTAACTGATGGTGTAACATAATACTGATGAAGTAGTAATTTATTTGACATACATACATCGTTACTATTTTGGGTTTGTGCGGACATTTTAGAAATCGAATAAATTGTTTTGAACCTGCATATCCAGCTCAGAATTCGAGTATTTCAATATTTACGGTTTCACGGTCAAAATTCATGGTAAATGATTCATTTCCTGTGTGTCCTTAGAAGTTGATTTGTTAATCATTCAAGAGTTCTCAGTTCTTTTGTGTGTAGCCCGGGAAAATATTTTTTCACACCTGAAGCTGTCTTTATACAGGAATACAAACCCACCCTCAACCGTAAATCCGAATGGGGTGACACCCTGATTTCACTCGGGAGTACCCGAGTGGAATCTATAATCACCCCTTTCTCTCATCTACATGAAGAAATCCACACATACATGTTGAGATGCGTGATACTGAAGCACATATATGTAGTTATATATAATCGTATGAGTGTGCATAGATTAATACGTATGTACGTATATGTATGTGTATGTGTGCGCGTGTGTATATGAGTTGTGTGTTCTGTGAGTATGTGTTGTGCGTATGAGTGTGTACATGAATGCACGTATGTGTATGTTGTAGATATATGTATATATATCTACAACATACTCATACGAGAGACCGTATGAGTATGAGTATGAGTATGAGTTGTGGAGGGTTCTTGGAGAGATGGGTTTCTGTAACTTTGAGTAGGGGTGTTTTGTCTTGTGGTGAAGAGTGCAATGGAATTTCCCATTTTGTATCTTTGATAAGTGTTAGGAACCCTGCAGAGGGTATTGGTTATTCTTGGTCCTGGATGGTCATTCTGGTATTGTTCCGGTAGTGACTTTTTTCCGGTTGTGTGGAACCATTTTTCCCCTTATGTTCTCTCTGTTTTGCTGGTTCGTTGGGGATGGCTTTAATTTGTAGCTTTCTGGGGAGAATATAGGAAGTTGAATTGAGCCATCTCTCGTATACTGGAGTTCTTCATCATGTTCCAGCAAGCGAATTTATAATATTTTGTCTCATACTTGCAGTATAGCTTTCTTGACATCGGAAGGTGGTTGACAGATGAAGTTATTTTTTCCGTTCCAGGATTAGGGTTATTTTCAGATTTATGCATTGAGGTTTCGAATGATTTATAGATTTTTTCGACGGTTTCACTAATTTCTGTCTGCAGAGATCTTCCTTTTTCTGGGCACATTTCTTTGCAGTTGCAATGTGATTTATCGAGTTTGTCCGATAGGAGAGTGAGCTTTGAATTGATGACTTGTAGTTCACATAGGATTTTATCGGGTGTCGTGTTATCCTGTGTTTGGATGTCATTTTCGTTCCTTGCATGGTAGATATATAACAAAAAAGGGGGTCTATTTCCAAGCAGGAAAAATATAGGCAAAATTGTTGTTGAAAATGCACCTAAATTTGAAAAATTGTAATTGTTTAAAATAAATTTATTTACATATATAGCAAACTAGTTTCAACAATATTTTTGTTCATCAATGGTAAACATTTAGAATTATGAATTAGAAAAACATGTTCAAAAATTTTGATGTTGACAAGTTAAATGTTCATAACAGTGAATAATATTAAAACTGTGCATCAATTTGTTTGAAAGTACGAAGCTTATTAGTGTTAGTAGTGATTGACAAGAAATGAATATCATCAGCGTTTCAGTCATACTGAGTTAAGACGGAGACTACATAGGTCAAACTAGTTTAAACTTGAGGGACAGACTAACGGTGCACAGGCAACAAATCCGGGACCCCACAACTAGGAAAATTCCAGTAAGCAAACACTTAGACCCATGCCCCGTAAACATAAACCCGAAATACCAAATCATCTCTCTCTATCAATGCACCGGAAACACTTCAGCCCAATTCCGTTTAAGTAAGAAAACTCATTAAAAAATATGAACCGCAGCTGAATATCCTTTAGAAAGAAGAAAGAACACTAAAGAGAAAAACGAAAAGCAGCCAGGGACAACAAGTAATTTTTAAAAATTTAGCAACTTCTTCCACCCGGGTTTCGAAACAGCAACTCCAAATCATCATGCAATAACACCATACAAACACCAGTTGCCGATGTCACCTATCTCTCGACCAATGAAATTTTTCAAACACCAGTTGCTGACGTCACCTAACTCTAGGCCAATCAAAATCGAACTTCAGCAAATACAACAAAATGACCCTTTATGATAATCAACCAACCGGAACGATCGATGACCGTTCCCCATAGGGAAGCCAACCAGGTAGAGCCACAAACTTGACCATCGGAAAAACAAGACGTCACCAGTACTTTAACGAATCAAAACTCAAATCCGCTCGCTGAAAAAAATTTATAAATACACCGAATTCCAAAACACGCCGTTACAAGCGAAAGTTCCTACGCACGACGGAAAGAGGATCAGAGAAAATGTAAACCAAATCCCTTTTTTTACTATCTCCATTTCTCCCTCTTTTTCCCTCTCTTAACTCAGTATGACTGAAACTTTGGTGATATTCATTTCTTGTTGATCACTACTAACGCTAGTGAGCTTTTACATTCAAACAAAATGATGAACAGTTTTAATATTATTCACTGTTATGAACATTTAAACTTATCAGCATCGAAATTTTTGAACATGTTTTTCTAATTCATAATTCTAAATTTATCTGTTATGAACATTCTAATTTGTCAACATTGAAACTTTTAAAGGAGTTTTTCTAATTCATAATTCCAAATTTTCAAAATTTATAAACAAAAACTATTGTTGAAACTAGTTTGGTATATATGTAAATAAATATATTTTAAGCAATTACAATTTTTTCGATTTAGCTGCATTTTCTAGAATAAATTTGCCTATATTTTTTCCTGCGTAGAAATACACCCCCTCTTCTGTTTTATGTATATACAATTAAGTAAGAAAATGGAAAGATTTAATGAATATAAAATTTATTTATTTATTTATTTATTAACATTTCCTACCATTGTTTCAATTTACGAATTACAATACGAATTGCAAACATATAAAATGAGATAAGTTTGCATTTTCAAGATATATATAAATATATATATATATTATATATATATATATATATATATATATATATATATTCGTGTGCACATGAATGTATATATATACACACACACACACCTTGTTTTTTTATTTGATCACAAAGCAGCCCCTTGTACATGAACTTAACCAGAAATTAAAGCTGCGCATATAATACGGGGTTGACAACTAAGTTCCCGCCGTTTTTTTAATTAAATTTTTAAAACGTTTTATTAAAAAATAAAAATTAATTAATCAATCATATATTCACTCTTATTATTTACAACATCTTCCCAACGTTTAACAAGATGTTCAATACCTCGTTGATAGAAATCATCCGATTTCGACTCGAAAAATTGATCCAACCAAGCTCTCAATTCTGCATCAATATTGAACGAAACTCCACGCATAGCATTTGAAAGAGATCGAAAGAGGTGGAAATCCGTTGGTGCCAAATCAGGAGAGTACGGTGGGTGTAGCAGCACTTCCCAGCCATGCATTTTAGTGGTTTCCATGCTCATATTGGCGATATGAGGGCGTGCAGCAGAAGAACTCCATGCTGCCGATTAGGTATTTTCTCTTGAATAGCCGTGTTGAGTCGTTCCATCTGTTGAACATAGAGTTCCGTGTTGACCGTTTGGTTCCGATCAAGCAATTCGTAATTGATAATCCCTTCACAGTCCCACTATAAGCACAACATCGTTTTACGTGGATGAAGATCTTCTTTCATGCGTGGTGTCGCTTTTTACTTACGCTGCTTCATATTGATCTACAGGCACCATTTTTCGTCGCCAGTAACTATTCGGTAAAGAAATCGTTGCTTGTGTCCATGGGTTGAGCAGTGACGAGCAAGTAAACCAGCGGAGATTGTGGCTCGTTGATTTTTGTTGTTGTCACTTAAAGCATACGGAACTCATGCTCCATAATTCTGAACCTTTCGCATCGAGTGAAGATGCTTCACTATAGTAGTGTGGGAGCATTCCATTTTCTCTGCCAGTTCTCTTGTCGTTTGACGAGAATTTTCGGGCAAAAGTTAGTTTAATTGCTCTTCATTGAACTCAACTGGACGGCCAGAACGAGGTGCGTCTTTGAGGTCAAAATTTCCATTTTTGAACTTGGCATACCAATCACGAGCGGTTATTTCAGCTATGACACCCTCTCCATACACAGCACGAATGTCGCGAGCAGCTTTTGCACCCTTAGAACCTTGATTAAAGGCAAAAAGAAGGAGGTGTCGAAAATGCTCGTTTTTTCTTAACTTGACATTCCATCTTAATTATCTGAAAATGAACAAAATTAACAAAAATTAACTAGAAAAAAAAAATAGATTCCAAAATGATTCAAAATTAGAATTCTCGAAAAAAATAGAATCTAAAATTTAAAAACGCAATGAATTCCAAAATTTACAAAAAGGGCGGGAACTTAGTTGCCAACCCAATATAATGGATGCAGTTGTGGATCCTGCGTTAAATGACGTTTGCTTCTCAATAACGTGTCTTCCAGTTCGATATCACTGCGCCGTACCGTGTGCAAGTATTTTATACCATACCCATTGAATTGAACATACTTGGGTGATGGAACCTCTGCAGAAGCCTCATTGTACGAACCAAGCGTGTAGTTGACCTGCCAAATTGGATAGCGGACATCTGGCCGAATGCTGATTTGATTTCTGTCCTATCTAGAATTCAGATTTAACTTGACTGTTACATTTTTGTTTTTGAAATCCACAAATTTAATTGTTTTCAATTTTAAGATTGGAACTCCACGATAAAACTCCACAAATTAGTAATCCTCGGACTAGACATTCAACAAACGCGTGTAGCACAGCGTCGACACTCTGCACGTATCTCAGATAAGACTTGTTGATGGCACGTCTGTAGTGTCAGGAGTTTATCCTGAACTGGATAAACTCTTGATAGCATGTTTGTACGTGAACAGCCACGGCACAATGACCTGTTTGTGTACATGGTGTTGATAGCAGAAGGACCGATTGACCTGTAGAATGCGTACCTTCCATAATCTCGACTTCGGTAGTGTCCGACATCATTATGGTGACGCCATCTGTATATATATTGTGACTCTCCCGTGCCTTGATTCGAATGGGATGACCTTCAACTCATCCAGTTTCTGTTGTAGTGACTCAAGAGTCAAGCAGAAGAGTTGAGAGAGAACAGCTTTTATGCATTGGCTACATGATTAGAAACCTTTCCGATAAGTTACACTCACTACTTAGCAGATGCAGACAAGCCCTAGGTAGTGATGGTCAATGGACTATAAACAAAAATTTGATCGGTGTAAATTAATCAGATCCTCACAGAAGCCAATTTTGTTATCCATCCTCTATACAATGTATGGATGAAGTGCAAGTTGTGGTCTGTGCGTTCTTTTGTTGTGGCTGTTGTTTGTGGTTTTGGCTGTTTTTGTCTTGGTTATTGAGTTGGTATTGATGGCATAGGGCTTATTTCAGGGTATTCTGTCAACTCTTCAAAGACCCTGTCCTTCTTTTTATAACGGACTTTCTCCCCTTTTCATTTGTTCACGTTTACCCTTTTATCTCTTCTTTTGTTTTCTTGTGAAATTTTTGTGGATTTATTTATAGATCAAGGATAATTGTTTTTCTATTCCTTTATATGTTTATAAACCGTAATGTCAGGTTTTTGTTTCCATCCTCAATATCCTCTTCTCTCAATACCTACGACTGTCACAAACGCATTTTCTACGGCACTGCATAAAAATCTTGCTAACACAAGACCAACAATTAACAGCATCCACTTACATCTACATAAATAAACCGATATATGTTTACAAGTGGACAAATGGTATTACAAAACAAAATCAGACAGAAAAGTGCTTTATGCGACTGTGATACATCAAGATGAGCATGTAATTTAGTGCTATTAACCTGCACTCTGCTATGAAATATAATTTACTAATAAAAATATTGATAGTAAGTTGAGATAAAGAAGAAAATTGGATGTCGTTCCTACATCCTATGGATATCATATGCTGGGACCACAATTAAAACACCACCTTAGCGATAAAGTCAATATGCAGGTATATAGAAAATGTCTAAAAGAAAATGCATACCAGATCATTCGATGATTCGGTAAAAAAGGGAACGTGTCTCTCGGAATCAAATCAATTTTGGTTCGACAAGCTTACTGATGGTCTGATCCGTTCTCAAAATACATCCATGAAGGCTCCTTTTAGCGGGATCACTCCAAAGAATGGACCTTCATGTATATCTCTAATCGGATTGATGGATTATCACTGCAAGATCTAAGTTGAATGTCAGTGCGCCCTACCTATGATAGCGTCACCTATAATAGTTAATCCATACCTTGTAAGTGAAAATTGGTAAGCACGAAATAGTAACTATAAAAAATTTCGTCGTATGTATATATGTATATATATATGTGCATATATTTAAATGTGTATGTGTGTGTGTGTGTGTGTGTGTGTGTGTGTGTGTGTGTGTGTG
>NC_043014.1:26353034-26358034 GCF_006345805.1 Octopus sinensis | reverse complement strand
ACGTACCAAAGCTTTTATTACAGCTCTCAAATCCAAAATCCTAAAGGCTCCAACCAAATCCATGAGAAAAATGGCAATTGAACTTCAGGTAGACAACAAGACCATTAGAAATGCAGTAAAATATGATTTGAGGTTAAAATCTTACACAAGAACACCAAAACACTTGTTGACAACAGCTATGAAGGAAAAGAGATTGGAAAGGTGCAAGAAAATTATTACATGGTTCAAGAAAAAGTCCTCCATTGTAACGATCTTTTCAGATGAAAAGATCTTCACTGTTGATGCTGTTCTGAACCGCAGAAATGACAGATTTATCGCAAAATCAACAGCTGAAGTTAAGAGAACATTTAAAACAAAACATCCTGCTCAAGTTATGGCTTTTGGTGTTGTGGTTTCCGATGGAAAGAAAATGCCTATAAAATTCTACAAAGCTGATGAAAAGATCAATGTTAATACTTACTACAAGACTCTGAGATACCAGGTATTGCCATGGCTTAAAGCAAACTACCCAGATGGTAATTATGTATGGACACAGGATGGTGCTCCAGCCAACACAGCTAGAAAAATACCAGATTTCTGCAAATCCAACTTTAGCAATTTTTTGGAATCATGTTTATGACCGCCTTCTAGCCCAGATCTAAACCCTCTGGATTATGCTATTTGGGGCGTTTTAGAACATGCTACCAATAGAACATCACACAGCAATGTCGACTCTTTTAACGATGCTATTAAAGAAGAATGGGGGAAGTTGTCTCCCGAATATCCGAGGAACACTTGTGCAAGTTTCAGGAAGTGTATGAAGGCAGTTATTGAGAAAGAAGGAGGACACATAGAATAAAAACATTTTCTATTATGTAAATTTTCTTTTGGCAAATAAATTCTCATGACTTTCAATAAACTAATTGGTCATACACTGTCTTTCAATCCCTGCCTCAAAATATTGTAAATTTTGCTTCCCCTCCCTGTACATATTCATTGTGTGAAGTTCAATTCTGTGTTAGAGTTCCAGTTTTATCTGACATTTTTTTCTTTGGAATCTTTACATTTATATATATATATGCTCTGTGTGTATATTACTTTTCACTGTGTGAAGTTCAAATCCCACCTCGGGATTTTAAACATTTTCCCACTGCGTGAGCTCCGATTCCTCGTTGCCATTGATATGTCCTACATTATGACGATGTAACTTCGTCGTCTGCGTGACTGGCCTGAACAGCGTATCTCGCTGACTGCTTTTCTTTATTTGGCACCAAGGCCATGAACACAGAGAGACAAAACAAGGACAGACAGAACACCACAGTGGGGACAAAAAGTATAAAACTAATGAAAAATGAACAAAAAACGAATAATGAAATCGATAGTGATGAAATGGCTGCATGCACCCCACTCACATATAGTACCATTTGAACGTTCTTACTTTCAGTTTATAATCTTTTTCTTTTTCCCAGATATGTTTTTCACAATTAGCATCATTTTGTTTACTCTCTTTTTTCCTTTTTTCGCAAACAATTTTACTCTTTTTTTTATTAATATCTTATGTGCGGCTCTAGTTCACTTAATTTTACTACTGGCGGTAATTTGTCGAACTCCACCACAAATCCCGGTTGTTAAATTTGACACTTTTCCTTCAACTTGTTATATTTTTCTTTATCAATTAAAATAGCTTTTACATTTTCACCGTACATCTCCTTTGGCAACTTAACCCTTATAACGGATTTAAGCTTGGTTTTTTTTTTTTAGGTATTTATGCTTTTAGCATATGTCACGAAATTCCAGCTATGTTTTCTCGCCATTCTTGCTTGTTTTCTATATTCCAATCTTGGCGCTACCGCCTCGATCCTGGTTAGTATCGCTGTTTCTTCTCGTTGCTGTCCTGAAACATTCTTTCGTATGCTTGCTTCTATCTCCCCCTCCTCCTCCATAACCTCCTTCTCAACCTCTTTTTGTACCTCTTTCTCGACCTCCTTTCGAACATCCTTTACGACTTCCTTCTCCACCTCTTTATCTGCTTCCTTTTTATCTTTTTCTGTCTCTCCAGCGGAGAGCCCATTCTTTCTTTCCCCTTTCGTTTTTTGACCACTTCAAATTCCTCCTCTATTCCTGTTGCCTCCTTCTCATCTTCCTGCACCACATCGTTCACCCTCTCCTGCTCCTTAGACTGTTCCATCTGTTGTTTCTTCTCTTCTCTTTGGGGGCATCTCGACTTCATGTGGCCTTTCTCGCCACACAGGTAGCATATGGGATGCCTTCCATCCAGTACCACTCTCAATCTCATATCTTCGGGTAGAATGATTTCTTCTGGAATTTTATTCATGTTACTCACACTTACATGTACTGCAATATCGATTCCGTGTCCCCACCACTTCATTCTTTTCGTTCTTGTTACTCTCAGGATTTTCGCATCCTTCTCCATATTGTACATGACTGCGGCAACCAGCCATGTTTCATTCAACTCCGGTCGCACTTTTCTCACCCTCACTCTAACAACTCGCTTACTACAGTACGTCGGTAGGAATACCCAGACTTGTGTCTTTATGGCATCAGTGGAATGCTTTATCACTATGCATGTATGTATGTATGAATGTATGTATGTACGTATTATGTATGTATGTATTATGTATGTATTATGTATGTATATATATATATATACATACATACACGCGCACATGAATTTCTTTCCAAGTAACGAGATATAGTTAGCACATATAACGGTTTGAAGGACCTGCGAAACTAGTGGAAAGTGGGAAGGAAGGTATTTTCAATGGTCCAAATGCTTGCAACAGGCTAGATTCTGTCAAAGATACCCAAATACCCAAGAACCAAGTGATGGAGCTCAACTCGATGACAGAGTATGATTACCACCAACGTAAGATACGGGGAGAGTGCAAGTTATTTCGCCCGATACTCTAATAACTTCACCAATTGTAAATCTATCTATCTAACTACTTACTTACATGTGTCTGTCTGTATGTATGTATGTGCATGCATGTTTGTTTATCTCTGTGCGTGTGTCAGTGTGTGTGTGTATATGTGTGTGCCTGTACATGAGTGCACGTTTCTGTGTATATGTATGTGTTTCTCTCGCTGAAGTTTAACGGCAAACATCGGTGACAATACCGAAAAGATGTTCTTGAACGAAGTCCCTTAGGGTATTTGTTACTGTACCAAATTACAAACACTCCCATTTCTTTCTTACTGTCAGTGATTCAACTGTTGGAACATTGCAGTTGTTTCCCAGTATGGATGTAAAATATAGCAAGTAACCATGGTATAGCCTGTTATTTTACATATTATTGATTAAGTCTATAAATCATAGGTACTAATAATTGAAGTTAGCTAAGATAGAAACTAGCAATCTTGCTAGAATGTCACTAATCTACACTCCTGGACCATTAAAAGATATACTATCTTTGAACATTTCTGTATCTTGATGAGTATCCACTGTATCAGTCTCATATGTCTGGAAGATATACAAAGACTATGGTTACTAGATATTAAAGACATGGATAGAACACAGCATATCAGTGGGCCAGAGGCCGAGCCAAGTCGGTTAGGTATTAAATTCCACTTAATTTCATGGTCATTCCCTTGATGCGCTCCAAGATGTCTTTATCCGTAGCAGCAGCACCGTGCCACATTGAGAGCAGCCCTTTAGAGTGTCAGCCGTTGAGGATTGAAATAATTTTTGACCCTCAATCGAAGCGCCAATTTTGGAATGCTGTTTTAGCTATGCTAAGGATGTGCTTCCGCCAGGGGAGATCCTCAGTGGTAGAAGGGCATTCGGAACGACTCTGGGGTTCTTGACTGAATGTTGTTCATATTTAGTGAGGAAGTGGTGATGTCTTCTAGATTTAGTAGAACTTGTAATATTTTTCTGTTGTTTATCATGGATATACTGAAAAATGCGCTCAAAGTCATTGTATTTGTATGTTTATATGTATATATGTATGTATGCATGCGGGCATGTATATATGTCTACCCCCATTCAATCCATGATGGCTTCCATGGTAAAAACCAAGAGGTGGTCATATTTGACCACAAGTCGATTCCCAGTTACACATATACAAATGCTGAAACATATGCGTGTGTATTTGTACATTTGTATGTTAAACGTACACGCATGCACACACATTTATATGAGTTCATGGATGAATTGATAGAAAGATTGATAGATGAAAGCGTCGATGGGTGGATTGATGTATATATGCATACATAAAAAGATAATTCGAAGCAAAATATTTTATAAACATTTTGATTTTATTCAAATTTTTATTTTATAATTTTCTGTCTCACAATTACAAGAGAAAGATGCAGAATGAATCTCAAAAAACAAAAACATTTCTTATGTGTAGGATGCATGGACTATAGTTATACATAGGTATATATATATATAAATATATATATATATATATATATATATATAATATATATATATATATATATATATTATATATATATATGCAATATATTATATATATATCACGTCACGTGACCGACCAGACCATCAGATGTTGTTACACATCGCTGGTCACAATGCATTCGCATTGTTTTAGCCTTCGAATGACGCAACCCCGCTGGCTAAGCGAGCAGGCCAACAGAAGAAAGAGTGGTGAAAGATCACCACCCCCTGCCGGGGCGTCGTGAAGCTTTTAGGTGTTTTCGCTCAATAAACACTCACAACGCCCGGTCTGGGAATCGAAACCGCGATCCTGCGACCGCGAGTCCGCTGCCCTAACCACTGGGCCATTGCGCCTCCATTATATATATATAATATCATGTATATATATACACACACACACACACATATATATATATATATATATATATATATATAAATATATATATATATGATTACTTCCTAGCATGCACACCATCATACATACACCTACATATGCACATGCGCACGAGTCAAATTCACCTATCCACACGCACATAGATGATTTCACATACACACGCACGCGCACCTTCATTTTGGGATCACCACTGCTTTATTATCTCCC
>NC_043014.1:26270534-26348034 GCF_006345805.1 Octopus sinensis | reverse complement strand
AAATTCTCAGACTCCTACCATTCAACCCTTCCTATAGACTCTAACAGATGAAGCCCAAAACTCATCTCAAACTCATCATCAAAAAATATTATTCATCATTATTTTTTTTAAAAATTAATATGATTTATAATAAAACAGTAAAAAATACTTTAATACTATTAGATAATATCTACGATAAAATGAATAAGCCACATGAGACAAGATAAGGTTTAATAATACTAAGGATAAGTTAAATGTAATATATAAGTACATAAAATATCATTTAATTTTTTTTTAATATTTACTATAAATTTAAAGTCTAAATAATAAGTAATCAAATAAAATACATATATATTATTTTGAAAATAATTTATATTACTATAATATGTATTTTAAAATAATATAATTATTTATTTATCATTTAAATCTATTATATGTAATTTTCTAGATGGTGTAATTTAATTATTCATTTTGAATTAATAAAAGGTGGGTTTTTCTAACATATATATATATATATATATATATATATATATATATATATATATATATATATATATATATATATATATATCGTTTTTGTATTTGGCTTGCAAGATTCTTTATGTGAATTCGTGTGTTGAAGCATATTTTACTGTGTCTGGTGAGAATCTTTCTCTTTTAGTGCCTTATTTAGCACACACAATTTTCGTTGAGTTTGGCAAACTCTTCAATATGTGCCTTATTTAGCACACACAATTTTCGTTGAGTTTGGCAAACTCTTCAATAGTCCTTGACTCTGTCGTTTATCCGAGGTGCGCTCTCTTTGTTTGTGAGCATGTGTGTGCGTCACTGTGCATGTATGTATGCGTGTGTGTATTTGTGTGTGTACCGCTATCTTCTTGTGTGTGCATGTTTGATTGTGCCTATGTGTATTTCCTAATTCACACATTTTATATATACACAGATAGAGTAGACTGTTGTGTAGACGTGTATGTATATATATATATCTGTAAATATAATGTGTGACAATTATTCGGTAGCCAAGATAAAACTCTGAGTTTCGGATGCCGAGGTGGAAATCCACACCACCATCTCTTCAGTAATCCATCTTCAGAGATGGCCGGATAACTGAAGATATAGTATTGTGGATTTCCACCTCGGCATCCGAAACTCAGAGTTTTATTTTGGCTACCGAATAATTGGCACATATTATATTTACAGATATGTGTGTGTGTGTGTGTGTGTGTGTGTGTGTGTGTCTGTGTGTATGTGTGTGTGTGTGTGTGTGCGTATATAAAGTAAAGCCTATTCGCCAACGTAATGTAGCTGTCCTGGCAAGGACGATGTTACTGTTGTTTTAGCCCCAAGAAACATCACTTCAAGCTGACTGTACGACACACTATCTGTCTCCTTATATATTTGTACAGGGAGTTCAGCACTCTCACCTAGCGCAAAACAACATCTTTGGACTAGTTCACAGATGGTGTTTTTCGCCAGGTGGGAGTGCCGAAATCCCTGTTCGAAAATATAAGGACACAGATATTGTGTCGTACGGTCATCTTGAAGCGATGTTTCTTGGGGCTAAAACAACAGTAACATCGTTAGAAAAATGTTATAAAATTTTGCGTATAGTAACCAAGTTTTGGGAGAAATAACTGTTTTCGTATTTTCTTTAAAAATTTCTTTACCTATATCGTGTCATCTCTTCGCTATGTTGTGAAATATGGAGTTCCAGGCAGGGGTAGGTAATTAGGGATTTTTTCCGGTATAAGGGAGATAATCAAATATGTTGGGAATGACTAGGCTTAATTAATTTAACATAATTTGGTTTAGAAGGAATAGAATGTTACAAGTGGTTAGGTTTTTGCCTTATACTTTTTTTCAATGAGGAGAATTTCCTTATTTAAAAATGTTAGAAATGGTTAAGTTTTAGCTTATATTTTTCAATGAAAAGGTTTCCTTACTTAATCTAATTTGTGTTGGTGCTCCAATGGTACATTGATAGAATGGAAAGATTACAAATTGTGGTAGCATTTGCTTTGCACATTTCTGAATATGTTCACTAAAAGGGTATCATTCTGTATTCTGGGAATGCAATCTACTGTCGATGCAGAGTGCATATATACGCACACACACACACACACACATACACATACACACACACACACACACACACACACACACACACACACACATATCTGTAAATATAATATGTGCCAATTATTCCAATTATTCCAACCTATAAGGATCTGCTAGCTCAAAGTGGCTTAGCAGTTCCAGGAAGCCAATGTTACCTTTTCTATCTGGACGCAAGCCAACACAATCTACATCCGCTTTGCAAATTGTGTTAAAGTCTCCTAGCACAACTAATGAATGCGAAGTACCAAGAAAGTTTTCCAGTTCTCGAAAATAATCACTTTGCCTTTTTTGGTTGGGTGCGTAAATTGCAACCAGTCTGATAACTTTACCGTTACTGAACGTCAAATCCATGACGACCAGCCTACCTTCTGGGTCTGAAAAAATTAACTTTTTCTCAAAAACCCGGTTTCTTTTTAATAGGACCAACACCCCACCCCCGCCTGTAGGACTGGCCGGAGAGAAAAAACTCTCGTAGCCGTCAAACAGCGGGAGTAGACCTCTTGGCCCCTCTAACCGCGTTTCTGTAGCAACAATAACATCCAAATTACGCGACCTGATATCATTAAGGAAGCGACCTTGCTTCCAGCTTGATCCCAGGCCGCGCACATTTAAACAACCAACATAAATGTAATCCATGACTTACCTTATATCAGTGGTTCGACTTTTCCTTTCTCTTCTTCATTTTTTTCCTCTTTTTCTGGGCCTCGTGGGGGAGTCTGACGCAGGCCCTCGAATATATATGGTGATGATATATCCATTCTGAGAGGGCTCACGTCATGAAAAAATTCGGACTTTATCCGTCCGTAATCCTTCCGGCCTATTCTGTACAATATGTAATCATTTTTTCTTCCAATTTTTTCTACCTTGGCCATAGCTGCCAACACATTACCGAGTCTATTATTTGAGGCCTTAATGGCCATAAATGAATTCAAAGACTCTCTTTTTTTCTTTTGGTTTACTTTCGGAGGGGTGGTTTCAGTTTTTCTTTTTTTCCTAGTGATTTTTGACCACCCCTCCTCATTTTTCGTTTCCTCGCTCTTTGTTTCCTCCACTACCTTCGCCGCCGGTTCTGCTGCCTCTGTCACCTCCACACCTTCAGCCGTCCCTTCTGGGCCGCCCGGCGCTGCTTCTGGTGATACCTCTTCTGTTCTTCCACCTGGCTGAGCTGCTTCCTGCGGTTTGGGTTGGCATTCTGCCCTTACATGCCCTTTCTTACCGCAGCCGAAGCACCTCAGCTTTCTGCCCTCCACGACTCTTTCGTCCTCACTGATTTTCAGTGTCTCCGGAATCTCTTCCGGGGTTTGTATCTCTGCCTGGATGGCTATCGTTATACGCTGCCCTTTCCAATTTTCTTCCTCCTCTACTGTGGCCTGGAGGATCTTTATTTTTCCTCCAGGCCTACCATAACTGCTGCCACCAGACATGTGGCGTCCGCTTCTGGCGGAATATTGTCCATTGTTATCCTTGAGGTTCTTTTGCCTCTATACAGGGGGAGGAGAACAATATTCTCCGCTTTCATGGGTTCCATGGATAGCTTTTTGGCTACCTCCTCCGTTGCAAATCTCACCTCCACTGTGTCGTATTTCTTCCCGCGATTGATGTACGTAATCTTATCCCATATCGGCTTTAGGCAGTTTTCTATTTTTTTCTCCTCTATTCTTTGTATAGACTTACATGTGATGTTGAAAGTCTTGTATATTATTCTTTTTTTATCAATCTCTTCTTGCTTTTGGGCATTCGTAAACACCGTTACTTCTGTGCCCTCTTTTATCAAACAGTCTGCGTATTTCTGTAGGTTTTCAGTGTTAATTTTTTTAATTTTCTTTCCAGCGACTTCAGAAAATTTTCTAGCTGGTGCTGGGGTCTCTTTTTTCTTCGGCGACACCGCCGGTGATCCTGCATCACTTGACATGGGTGAATAGGAGATGGGGGAGTCCATCTCTGAAAACTGGCTTAACAAGCCTTTAGCACAACCGCGAAAAAAGGTTTTTGGTTTTGCAAACCTCAAATGCATCGATAATGATAGATTTTCCCCACGGAGGGGGGAACACCAACACGAAGCCCTCGCACGAAGGCTGATTACAATAATTGTACAACAACAGACAATACAGACAAAGTCAATCAGAAACACAGTAGAATATAACAGAGGAAAATATAATGACTCACTACACACTCAATGAAGACTGGAATTGTTTTATTCCTACCCACAAGGGGCAACATAGAGGGGACAATACAATCGGGAAAAATAAAATAATGAATTATGAAGTTTGTACAATGTGGTGTAATGCCCACTCGATCCCCAAAATCGAGCGGTTACATTTCGTCATTTTTTATTCCTCAACAATATTTTCCAAATAAAAACATTTTACACATTTTCAACATATATTTCAAAAATTTTACAAAGTTCAACATTTTTTTCCTTCAGAATTTAAAGTTCTTTTTATCATTTCCAAATTAAAGTTTTCACAATACCTTTTCTTTTATATATACTCCATTATCTCTACAAAATCTTGGTAAATTTCCATCGTTCGTAGCCACCTTGTAAGTCGGCATTTCATATGTTTTGACACGTTCTTGCCAGCTGCCTCGATGAACGCCTCAGCGTTGTTCTCGTGGACGAGTGCACCTGTTTCTTTCCATTCGGTGCCCATCCTGACCCACGTATATCCATTTCTTACGTTTATTAAATCTTCCATCTCCTCACAGTGCATGTGATGGATCAACGTTCCATAGTATTTGAATTTTCTATTCGTACCTGCATTTTCTCTAGTTTTTCTCTTAGGACTTACTTCCTCTTTTTTCTCCTCTCTCGGTTTCTCTCTTTCTCTCTTTTTGCTTTCTCTTCTTTCTTTTTCCTTCTCTTGTCTTTTTGGCTCTTTGTCTGTCGTCTCTCTACCCTGTGCCTTATGTTCCTTTCCTGTTGTTTCTTTTCCTTTTTGCATATCATCTTTTCCTTTCTCTTGGTTCTGTTCCTTCTCTTGTTCTTTTCCTGTTTTTTCTCTTTCCTTTAATGTACTTTCCTTTTCTTTCTCTTGCTTCTGCCTTGGCTTCTTCTCCACTACTTCTCCACCCTGTGAATTTTGCTCCTTTTCTACTATCTTCTTCCCTTTGTTTTCATTTTCCTTCTGTGCGCTGTTACTTTCCTTCTCTTGTTGTTTCTCCGTTATTTCCTTTTCCTTGTTTTCGCTGTTCTTTCCTTCGTGTTCTTTTTTGTTCTCTCCACTTTGTGTCTCTTTTTGCTCCGCTGTGAATTCATACAGCGGACATTCCATTTTTATGTGCCCTCTTGACCCGCACAAGTAGCAATTCGGTTTTCTCCCCTCCACAATTACACTAATTGTTTTCTCGTCTTCTATTTCTATTTGGAAGGGAAACCTTTCGATGTCTTCCATTGTGGCCATCAGCCACAACTATACTCCGAATCCCTTCCAATTTACAACGTTGGTCTCCTTGATTGACCCTATTTCTACTTCCTCCTTTGCTGACCCTAGAATGGCTGTTACCAGCATTTCTGTTTTTATTTCTGGGGGCACCTTTGGGACTCTTACCCGTACCCCTCGTCTTCCTTTATACGTCGGCCACATAGTGAAATTTTCGGCTTTCAGAACAGTGGAAGCTAATGAGGCCGCCACTTCCTTTGTTGCGCATCTCACCTCCACCGTACCATATTTCTTTCCTCTATCTACAAAAGTCGCTTTCTTCATAATGTCCCCCAGACATTTCTCTATTTCTATAATCGTCACTCTCACCAGTTTTCTCGTGTTCCTATCTTGCGTTCTATACGTTATCGTCTTGTTATTTCTCTCCTCTATTGTTTCAACAGGCGGGACCAGCTTCACGCTGTCACCCTCCCTTTTGATGAACTTCTCGTATTCCTTCAATTGTTCTTTTCTAAAGAACACTTCTCTTATTCTAAGAGACTCATCACTTTTTGTTGTGGCGACCCCCGCGTAAGTCTCCATGACTAGAGGGTCGACACACCTTCTATAAAAGGTTCAAACACGCAGCGGCAACCGCCTCGCGCGATTCAATTTTTGACAATTTTTTAACAGTTTTTTTTCCAAATTTTTCACATACAAAATAACTAAACAACACACTCAATGAAGACTGGAATGATTTTATTACTACCCACAAGAGGCGAACATAGAGGGGACAATACAATCGGGGAACTTAAAATAAGAAAGCGAATGACAAGAAAAGGAAAAAATAAAAGTAAAAATGACATATGAAAGAATATTTACAATGAGATGTAAATGTCCACTCGATCCCCGGAATCAAGAGGTTACATTTTCGTCACATATATTTCACAAAATTTTCTTTTTTCTCTTTTTTTTTTCCTCTCACAATTCTATACATATTCTATAATTGTTTTCACTTCTCTGAAGTCCATCACTGAGTCCTCAGGTAGCCGCTCTCTCACTCGAACCTTCGTGTAAAATATTACATTTTCCCCGGCAGCTCTGAGGAACTCAGCGGCTCTTTCTTCGGGGATTAGAGCAGTCTTCTGCCACCGGTCGGTCATCCTGTTGACCTATACATGTCCCTCCGTTTTACTTGTCAAGTCATTCATTACAGGGCAGAAATGGTAGGTTACTAACTTGTAGTAATAGTAATCTTGTTTCCGTCCTGCGTTTTCCTTCATCTTCCTTTTCGGGCTTATTTCTTCCTTGTTCTCCTCTCTTTGTTTCTCTCTTTCTCTCTTTTTGCCTTCTTTTCTTTCTCTTTCCTTCTCTTGTCTTTTTGGCTCTGTGTCTGTTTACTCTTTCTCTCGTGCTTTATGTTCCTTTCCTTTTGTGTGCCGTCTTTTCTTTTCGTTTGATTCTGATCCCTCTCTTGTTTTTTTCCTATTGTTTCTTTTTCCTTTTTTTTCCTGACTCTGTTTTGGTTCTATTTCTTTCTTTTATTTTATTTCTTTCTCCTTCATTGACTTATTATTTCCTTTCTCTTGTTGTTTTGTTTCCTTTTCTATGCTTTCTTTCTCATTTACAGTATTCTTCTTTTCTTCAAGTTCCTGCTCGCACTCCGCTACGAATTCATATAACGGGCACTCTTTTTTAATGTGCCCCCTTGTCCCACACAAGTAACAGTTTGGTTGCCAGCCATTCTATTTTCACTTCTGGGGGTATATTCGGGATTTTAACCCGGACCCCTCTTCTTCCCTTGTATGAGGGCCACATTGTGAATTTTTCGGCTCTTAGTACGGTGGTAGCCAGTGAGGCCGCAATTTCCTCCGTTGCACATCTCACCTCCACCGTACCAAATTTCTTGCCTCTACTCACGTAGGTTATTTTCCCCATTATGTCTCCCAGACATTTCTCAATTTCGTCTATCTCCACTCTTGCCAGTTTCTTCGTATTCTTGTCTTGGGTTCTATATGTCACCGTCTTGCTTTCTTTATCCTCTTTTGCTTTCGCGGGGGGGGGGATTAGCTTCACGCTATCACCCTCCCTTTTGAAAAGCTTTTCATATTCTTTGAGTTTCTCCTTCTCAAAGAACACCTCCCTTACAATTAGTGACGAATCGCTATTTTTTCCGGTGACCCCCGCGTAAGTCGCCATGACTAGAGGGTCAATTCACCTTCTTCGGAAGGTTTCCACACGTGGAGGCAAACGCCTCGCGCGATATCAAATCAATTTATACAGAAAAACATTCACCGTCTGGTCACAACTACAACACACACTCAATGAAGACTGGAAGATTTTATTATTACCCACAAGGGGCGAACATAGAGGGGACAGTACAATCGGGGGAAAAAAATAAAAATAATGAAATATGAAATATGTATAAATGTGGTGTAATGCTCCACCCGATCCCCGAAATCAGGTGGTTACATTTCGTCGTTTTATAATGTTTTCAACAGTAACAAATTCATTTTTCAGCATTTTGCAATACATTTCAATACATTTCAAAATATAATTTCAAAATACATTATCAATTACAGAAAAATTGTTTTCACAAATTCACATATAAATCTTTCGCAATACATCTTTAAGGTTTCAAAATACATAACCAAAAGTCTTTCCAAATTTTCTCTTTTTTTTCTATAATTTTAAATTATCTCCATTACCTTTTTTAGGTCATTGTAGTTTTCCATTTCTTTTGGGTACCTTAGTAGTCGGCACTTCATTTGTCTTGTTACATTCGTTCCAGCGGCCTTGATAAACGCCTCGGCGTTGTCTTCATGGACCAGTGCACCCGTTTCCTTCCACTCCGTGCCCATCCTGACCCATGAATATCCTTCCGTTTCGCTTATAAGTTCTTCCATCTCCCCACAGTGTTTATATTGTACCAATGTTCCGTAAAATTTGTATCTTCTATTTGACCCTATGTTTTCTTTGGTTTTCCTCTTCGGGCTTACTTCTTCTTTACTTCCCTCTCTCGGTTTTTCTCTTTCTCTCTTTTTGCTTTCCTTTTCTTTTTCCTTCTCTTGTCTTTTTGGTTCTTTGTCTGTCGTATGTTCTTTTCCTGTTTTTTCTTTTTCTTTTTGTGTAGCAGCCTTTCCTTTCTCTTGGTTCTGTTCCTTCTCTTGTTTTTTTCCTGTTTTTTCACTTTCCTTTATTTTACTTTCTTTTTCTTTCTCTATTACCTGTGACTTTTGTTCTTTTTCTATTAATTCCTTCTCTTTGCCTTCATTTTCCTTCTGTGTATTGTTATTTTCTTTTACCGTTGTTTCCTTTCCCTTGCTTTCTTTCTCCTTTAGAGTATTGTTCCCTTCTTCGGGTTCTTCTTCTTTCTCTGCTTTTTCACTCTCCGCCACAAATTCGTAAAGCGGACATTCTTTTTTAATATGACCTCTTGTCCCACATAGATAACAATTGGGCTTCCTCCCCTCAACTATTACGCAGAGAGGTCTACCATCTTCTACTTCTATTTGGAAGGGAATTCGGTCTATATCTCTGTTTGTGGCTGTCAGCCACATCTCTACTCCGAATCCCTTCCATTTCACTATGCTGGTCTCTTTTATCGATCCAATTTCTATACCTTCTTCTGCTGATCCTAGGATGGCTGTTACCAGCCATTCTGTTTTTAAATCTGGGGGTATGTTTGGGATTTTAACCCGCACCCCTCTTTTCCCCTTGTAGGTAGGCCACATGACGAAGTTTTCGCCTCTGAGTACGGTGGTAGCTAGTGAGGCCACAACTTCTTTTGTTGCGTACCTCACCTCCACCGTACCATATTTCCTGCCTCTGCATACAAAGGTAGCCTTTTTTATAACGCCGTCCAGACATTTTTCTATGTCTTCTATCGCTATTCTCGATAGCTTTCTTGTGGTCGTGTCCTGTGTCCTATAGATTATAGTTTTGTCCTCTTTTTCCTCCTTTGCTTCAACAGGGGGGACCAGCTTCACTCTGTCACCCTCCCTTTCAATGAATTTCTCAAATTCCTCTAGCTGTTCTTTTTTAAAGAACACCTCTCTTACTGTCAGCGGCGTATCGCTTTTCATTGCGGCGACCCCCGCGTAAGTCTCCATGACTTGAGGGTCGGCGCACTTTCTACAAAAAGTTTCTAACGCGCAGCGGCAAATGCCTCGCGCGATTCAAATTTCAATTTCTATATGCAAAACTAACAATTACTTAACACACGCGATGAAGACTGGAATGTTAGCTCTTCTTTTTTCTCTACATTGTATACTTTATAGACAATAGTCTTTTCTTTAATTTAATTTTTTATTATCCATCTGGACTATTCCATTTCTGTACGCTAATTTTATATTTTATTTATTCCCATTCATGTGAAACCACTTATTCAAGTTCAAATCATTGATGCGATTTTATACCAATTGTTATTTCTACTTTTGTTATGTTACGATTATATTATACTTTAGTTTGATTTTAATTATTACTTACTACATATAATTCAATTGTTATTATTATTTTTATTGTTAAAGTGAAAGCATCTGACATAAAATAGAGAAATATTTTTGTTTCACTTTTATCACGTAATACTGAAATAGTGGAGAAGATATGATATTGCTATGGGCTCGCTCTCGGCAAGAAGTTGAACATTTTTTCCCCCATAAAACTACATGGACCCTAAGTAAGGGTCAAAATGTGTAAAATTTGAATGAAATTGATTGTGTAGTTCTCAAGTTTTAGGGAAACACACAGACAGACACAGATTCTCAGTTTTATATATATAAAGATATATATATATATAATGAAAAGTCTATAAAAGAAAATGGAGAAGAAAGAGAGAGAGAGAGAATTCAGATAGAGGCTATGTTAGCCTCATGAAGGGATGGTGTCTACCAAGGAATACACACATATATATATATAAATATAAATATATATATATCATAGTAGGGTAGGCCGGTTTCTCACTCGTAAGGGGTTTAGCTTTACGGTGTATCTTCAGACCTGAAACACTGCTGACCTGAACTATAAGGCTAAACCCCTTATGAGCGAGAAACATTGGATGACCCCATAAACCGGCCTTTATATCTTAGAGTGTGCTTCTCCTCTGGATTTATGTATTTCTACAAATGATATATATATATATATACTACTACTACTACTACTACTACTACTACTACTACTACTACTACTACTAATTTAGGATAAATTTTTTTCAGAAAAACTTCATCAAAACTGGCAGCATATTAAAATATCTTTAAATGTTAAAATTATAAACAACTTATAAATAAGGGCAAAAGAAAAATTATTTATATGCCAACATGCTGAGAACAGACTTTAAATCGTCAATTTCCACATTTCATTATACATTCACTATAAATACACGTTGTGTATTGATAGTGAACTAGCAGTATCACCGGCGTTGCTCGGGTTTGTTTCGACCCTTTAGAATTGGAATTTTTGGAAAGTAAAAATTTTGAAAAGTAAAAAGCATTATGTAGCTTGTTATTCTCTTTAAGTGAACATTTTTCTGGTTGAAATACACCGAAAAATGGCGAAACAGCAGTCAAAAGATTGTAAAAAATATGGATTTTTATAGAAAAAAATCACCTTTTTGATGTAAATAATTTTTGGTGTTAACATGGTCCGATTTACATTTTGCCTTCTACGAAAAAAAGAGCAAGCCTTCTTCTATCATACTCTCAAGTTTGGTCAACTTGCGCCGCAGGGTCTCGTTAGTTGAAGGCTACCAAACCTGCCATACACAAACAACTTCAGCTTTATATATATATATATATATATATATATATATATATATATATATATATATATATATATATATATATATATATATATATATATATATATATATATATATATATATATATATATAGGCGCAGGAGTGGCTGTGTGGTAAGTAGCTTGCTAACCAACCACATGGTTCCGGGTTCAGTCCCACTGCGTGGCATCTTGGGCAAGTGTCTTCTGCTATAGCCCCGGGCCGACCAATGCCTTGTGAGTGGATTTGGTAGACGGAAACTGAAAGAAGCCTGTCGTATATATGTATATATATATAAGTGTGTGTGAATATGTTTGTGTGTCTATGTTTGTTCCCCTAGCATTGCTTGACAACCGATGCTGGTGTGTTTACGTCCCCGTCACTTAGCGGTTCGGCAAAAGAGACCGATAGAATAAGTACTGGGCTTACAAAGAATAAGTCCCGGGGTCGATTTGCTCGACTAAAGGCGGTGCTCCAGCATGGCCGCAGTCAAATGACTGAAACAAGTAAAAAGAGTAAAAAAAAAAGAGTATATATATATATATATATTATATATATATACGGTCAACACGCACATTGCATGCATCTGTTTTGTACGCATAAATGCTCGTGTGAGTGTGTGTGTGTGTGTGTGTGTGACTGAAGCCATTCACACATACATACATACATAACAACACCTGTCTGTCTGTTTTTGTCTGTCAATCACTCACTAAAAAGAAATTTTCAAAATCTGTTATCTCTCTCTCTCACCCTCTCCCTCCCTCTCTTAACACCGTCGCTAAAAGGGGACTTAACTCATGTTTTGTAAATAATAATGACGTCACTACAGTGGATTTCTCCACCGTGAAAATTGAAGTTATGGCTCAAAAGTATTTACTGCTAATCGCGGATTCCTCGGGGGAAAATAATTTGACGAAAATACAGCTAGGATTGTGACGAATGTCCTCCTAAAATTTGAGCGACATGCGTGCTAATTTGTGGATGTGCATAAACTACAATCACGTACATACACACACACACACATCCTGCCTTATATATATAAATCCTTAAATCCTAAAAAATGTTATAGCCTGAAGCCGCGGCCATGCTGGGGCACCATATATATATATATATATATATTATATATATATATATATATATATATATATATATATATATATATATATATATATATATGAGAGAGAGAGAGAGAGAGAGAGAGAGAATTAAATACACACTCGAAAAAGCTACTAACTGTTTTATGTTGAACAGCATACGCTATATATCTTAAAGCAATCCTTCAAGCACTGTTTATGGATTTCATGTGTGTGTGTATTAATGTTCATATGTGTGTGTTTGTGTGTATGTATGCGAACATATAGGTATGTATGTTTGTGTGTAAACGTTTGTATACATATATGCGTGTACGGTACTGAAAGAAAGTTTACTAGCTAATTTACATAGGTCTGCCGTCTTAGACGTTACCTTCTATTTTATGAGTGATTGGTGCTGATGTATTAAAACTCAAAGCTTATATTGCTGGATGTTATGAAAAGTGTCAGCTGTCCACACCCAGCAGACTAAGGTGACACTTATTTTACTGGTCATGCTTCAAGAACTCTGCGAAGAATTCTTGAAGTTCCAAGCAATGTTAATTTTCATAGGTGTTCTACCTTCACACCTGTACCGATGTTTTTCAGCCATATTGGTAGTTGAGTATTATCATTATGATTATTATTATTATTATTATCTTGGTAAGGAAAGTGCTAGTAAATTTGTCAAAAGTTGGTTGATTGTGACAAAAATGGTTAAGGCGAATGGAATTACTTTAAGTATTCCACTGTATGTCGGGAACAACAGCTGGGCGAAGGCTGGTGTTTTAGGAGATCAAAGTATCCTTTATTTCTGGGGATCCTTATCTGTAAATATGACTGCATCATTCACGTGTTCATAAATTTTGTTGGCTACGCATTCTTTTAATCCCGTTTCCTTCCTTTCTTTTCCTCCCCTCATCGTTTTATGTTAACCTCACACAAATTGTAAACTGTCCTCCTAATGTCCCTTCATATTATGTGTATGCGCGAGTACTGATGATTTGGTTGTGACTGTTCGAACAACTTTACATGATATAATGGTGAAGTTATCTCATATATTACAAGTACCATTTTCTTTCCCTGTTTTTACTTTCAGTTCTTTATACTTTGCTAGTTTGTCTAATTATTTTAGAGATCGTCAAGCGGATCTGATTGATCAAGAGATCGTTTCTATTCTTGATATAACTGTTCAAGTCAGCAATATCCAGTTTCCATGTCTGAATATTACTGACTTGTAGGATTATGTTACCCAGCCATACCTATGTATCGGACAGATCTGGTTGTTAGACAAATCCATCGTGAACGCCTCCCGCGACCTTCATTCGGTCTACAAGGGTAGAGAGTTTTTCTCTGGTGTCTATGGTAAAAGAGGTAGTGGGGTATACAGGAGGCAGAAGCAAAGCTTTTATATATCTCTTCGGCTAAGATCTTATCAACATTTTTAGTATCTTTTCAAAATGAAGATAAGGGCAGGTAGTAGGGAGCAGTATATTTGCTTAACGATGGATGATAGTGTCTGAAATATTCTTCTCTAGATATGTAGTTCTGGTGATAGTCGAAGCTTTTGGAGCGGCATTTGAATTCTGTTGTCGCGGCACTCTGAATATTTGTACGAAATTCTTTGATAGGCCCAAGATGGCTGTCTCTATCTTGGACAAATTTTTTTTTATTGTTTCCATTTCTTTCTTTTTTTTTAATCATGTCTGAATTTATACTTGCTTGTAAAGCAACTACCATTTTTTTGCAATTTACATAATCAGTTGTACCTGTGGAGAAATATGATAAAATATTCAAATGTCTGACATGTGTTACAATTTGTTGAGCGCGTTCCTCCCTTTTTAGAGACAAAAAATGTTTCATTATCATCATCATCATCGTCATCATCATTATTCTTTTTTAACTCAGGTTTCCTTGGAAATTCTGGTATCTTGCACTTCGTCTATCTTTACGTTCTGAGTTCAAATTCCACCGAGATCGACTTTGCCTTTCATTCTTTCGGGATCGATAAGATAAATGCCAACTGACTAGTGGGGTAGATGTAATCGACTTACTCTCTCCAATATATTATACTGTAATTATTTGTTTGCGAAAGACCAAGCATTGAGAGGAAGAAAGATCGAATTGAAGAACAAGAATAAATGAAGCTTCAACAAGCCCAAAACATGAGTTGATATTTCAAGTAGTAACTTTGTTTGAAATTATATAGTAACAGAATCGAAATCGTTGTGAATAAATTCCAGTTCAGAAAACACAAACTAAGGAAATTAAGAAATTAAAACCTGATTCGGTTGGTAAACATAGAAAATATATTATATGCAAGAAGCTTATTGTTCAAAAAATGTGAAGAAGGGTTTTTATAGATTTAACTCAAAAAAGAAAAAACAAAGGAAATAAATTTTTAACGTGTCTATAACTACTACTGCTCATACAAACATTAATATTGGTTTCAAATCCAGCAATTTCGAGGGAGGGGAGTAAGTCGATGACATCGACCCCAGTGCACAAGTGGTACTTACTTTATTGACCGCCTAAATGATGAAAGGCAAAATCGACCTCCGCAGAATTCGAACCCAGAACGTAAAAACATTCGAAATTCTGCTAAGCATTTTGCCTAGCAAACCAACGATTCTGCCAGCTTGCCGTCCGATACAAATACTAATGTTGATGACGATGAATACGAGCATGACAAAATAATAATAATAATAATAATAATAATAATAATAATAATAATAATAATAATAGTAATAATAATAATAATAATAATAATAATAATAATAATAATAATAATAATAATAAATGCCCTGATGCAGTGCTAAGCAGTGGCTCTCGTGGCTTCTTATCTTAACTGATTGGAGGTGATATCATGTACATAGTTTTGTCTTGGTACAAAAGATGGGCTACAGCAAATATTCTGCTCAATACCACAGATTTGCTTGTCAGTTGTTTGACCATAACCAGTTGAGCATGTCTCTTAGTGGCTGACGATATGTGCATCTCTGATCACGAGCAGAAGTAGTGGGGGAGCATCATAGCCATGTGTTGAGAAGGATTCTTTGGGGTTTGAATAATTCACCTCTGGAAACATGGGTGTTTCGTTCAACGTCCTTAAACAACCCTTATTCAGGGACCTTTTGAGCGGGATGGGTTACTCGATCTGAAGAAAATTCTAACTGGGCTCCACCTGCAAGATCATGTGCTGTTTATCTTGATATGAGATCACCATGTCGCGCACATATGGTTGTGATGCATGTGCCTGGTGTACCCTTATCAGACGGGTAGTCATGATGGGTATATTGGGCTTCGTATATTTTACCCCAGTGTCACTTTGATGGCATGCTCTGCTCGCTCACTCAATAATAATAATAATAATAATAATAATAATAATAATAATAATAATAATATAATAATTGCCCTGATGCAGTGCTAAGCAGTGGCTCTCGTGGCTTCTTATCTTAACTGATTGGAGGTGATATCATGTACATAGTTTTGTCTTGGTACAAAAGATGGGCTACAGCAAATATTCTGCTCAATACCACAGATTTGCTTGTCAGTTGTTTGACCATAACCAGTTGAGCATGTCTCTTAGTGGCTGACGATATGTGCATCTCTGATCACGAGCAGAAGTAGTGGGGGAGCATCATAGCCATGTGTTGAGAAGGATTCTTTGGGGTTTGAATAATTCACCTCTGGAAACATGGGTGTTTCGTTCAACGTCCTTAAACAACCCTTATTCAGGGACCTTTTGAGCGGGATGGGTTACTCGATCTGAAGAAAATTCTAACTGGGCTCCACCTGCAAGATCATGTGCTGTTTATCTTGATATGAGATCACCATGTCGCGCACATATGGTTGTGATGCATGTGCCTGGTGTACCCTTATCAGACGGGTAGTCATGATGGGTATATTGGGCTTCGTATATTTTACCCCAGTGTCACTTTGATGGCATGCTCTGCTCGCTCACTCAATAATAATAATAATAATAATAATAATAATAATAATAATAATAATAATAATAATAATAATAATAATAAATCTATGTTTATTATTGGCACAAAAAATAATGATGGTTTCTAAAGTAGATGCACTGCCAAACAAATGAAAGGAAGGGATTACGGATGATAATTACAACTTTTCACGACTGGCACATGTTAGGTAACAATAATCATATTAATAGTCAGAACATGTTTAACTGTTGCTTTTGGAGACAGTAAAACATTGATACATACATAAATAGACGCACCCTTCCATTCACATACATTGTGTGTGTATGTGTGTGTTTGTATATGTGTGTATATATATATATATATATATAAGAAATATTGAATTTCTAAATCTCTCGTAGAGACCTGTACGGTGGTGGGGCGATAGAATGGCCGTATACTGTCAATCTAACAAGAACGTGACAGTAGGGGGTACACCACCGTTGTATAGCCCTAGGAGGCATCGAACGCCTTCTGACAGCTTCGACACAAGGAAAAAATGTGTCGAAGCTGTCAGGAGGCGTTCGATGCCTCCTAGGGCTATACAACGGTGGTATACCCCCTACTGTCACGTTCTTGTTAGATTGACAGTATACGGCCATTCTCTCTCTCTCTCTCTCTCTCTCTCTCTCTCTCTATATATATATATATAATATATATATATATATATATACAACTGGGCGGGTACCATTCATGAGTCAAGTATGGCTAACGACATTGAGTGGCAAGGAACGTTGACAATTATTTTAAGTATGGAGTCCCAACGTATTTTATCCGGTGGGTAAATCCTGGAATCGCTTCATTAGATTTTAAATAGTTCTGAAAGTGTACATCTAACGCAATTACAATGAATACGGTGATTAATACATCAGCACATTTTTTTTTAGTCAATTGTACAGGATGATTAATTTAAATCTGTCCACGGTACGTTTCTGCTACATAAATATCTCGCAACTGCATTTGCACCCAGTTCCATTAAGAGTCTATGCAGCTTTATACAAAGCGCCGTGGCTTGACACAAACTAAAGAGTATGTTGGTTTAGCAAGCGTTATATGCGGTTGGGGACTAAAGCTTTTGAGTGCAATGAATGGGAGAGCAACATTTGAAAACTTCATATATCGCTATAAAAACGCTTTTCAGGTTGGCTCTAGTATAACTAAAAGCTTTAATTCCGAATCATGAAAACTAGATCCTAAATTAGGTCAGGGTATATTTCAAACACTGGCCTTACAAATGAATTACAAATTAATGGGTTTTAGAGATATATGAGTATAATTATGGGTCTCCAAATCAGATATAATTTTGAGATATATGTAGAACCTACTTGTAAAGCCAATCCGAATCTTTATCTATGTAACTCAAGATTAATCTGCATGAAGATGTAGTCCTCCTAGACATATAGTTATTTCATATTTGGAGCTTTACATAAGAAAAATATTAATTAATACCAGGATATAGGCAAAATTAGATATTACGTTGATATTTACCACGTAAATTCTAGCAGGTCCTAAGTACGTGGTGCTTACTCAATCTTTTCTATGGAAATATTTCAATACCTTTCTGTAAATTTTTGCTCTTCTTAGAGCTAGTTCCTGCTTCCTATTTAGTAACTGGTGTTTAGAAGTTAAAATATGGAATAGTTCTTCCCGGCATAAATTGTAATTTTTCATCCGATTACGTTAGGTCTACTATTTCGCTTGCTATATTAATGTCAGTGTTTTTATCCTTCAGGAGCCAAATAAACCTACGCAAGTTCCTGCTATGCATTTTCGTCGAGTTTGCTCCAATAAAAAGTGCGAAATTCCACCTGATGGAATCCTACTACAGTACACTATTTTTTTCTCAGACAATGTACTTTAAGAAGGCAAATTTTCAGTCATACTAGTGTCAACTTGATAAGCGTTTTTATAGCGATATAAGAAGCTTCCAAATGTTGTTCTGCAATTCATTTCACTCAATCTTTAGTCCCCTACCAACGTACTCTTATTTCGCTTCAAACCATGACCGATTGCATAGACTCTTAACCAGGTGAATGAAACTGGGTGCAAATACAGTTGCGAGTTGTCTATGCTGCAGAAACGTATGTCGGACCTATTTAAAATAAATACCCAGTACAATTGACTGTAAAATGAGCTGATGTATTATTCTCCGTATTCATTGTAATTTTCTTATATATATCATACAACAAATTCTTTCATGCTATACAGGAACAATTACAATGCAAGAGGGCAAGACAAGCAAACAGGCGTCTGTTGAATTTTCAGCTTTATTTTGTCCATGACATTCCTTGCTTTTTTCAGTTTAAAACAAAAATACCTGAACAGTATACATTAGAACATATATTGCTACATGAACATACACACACACATATATATTACATATATACATGCATATATAATTACATACATGTATATATATATATATATATATCAAATATATAATATACAATATTTTAAATAGATAGATAGATAGATAGATAGATAGATAGATAGATAGATAGATTGATTGATAGATAGATATGCGCATACATACGTGAATACATGATACATTTTGATATCTGGTATTTTATTTGCTATCAGGCTCCTACGATAATATTTAACTTGAAAGGGGCCACTTTCTGTTGTAGGGAATTAGTAATAGTGGTACACCCCTCCCACGTGACGAATGGAATAACATAGACACTATAAGTAAAAAGAGTACATAGTAGGGGTCAGATATAGTGGAGTCTTTATGGTTTTACTGTGTATGAGGTATACTGAAGTAGACGTTCTAATAATCCAACACTTCAAGGATATAGTACATTCATACAGACATACACATATATATGCATGTTTATATATATATATATATATATATATATATATATCAGCCGAAATTGCGAAGATAATCTGGTACTTGACTGAGAAACGAAAACTTTGAATGACCCATCCTTGTTTTCTTTGTATCGTCTATCTGGATGTTTTGTTGTCCCATTTTTGTATCACCTAACTGTCTGGATGTTTTGCTTTGTTGTTCAATTTTGTATTATATATATATATATATATATATATATATATATAATATATATATATATATAATATATATATATATATATATATAGATAGATATAGATATATATATATATTTCGAATGATTTGTCTGTGTTCCGTGTTCGTCCCTTCCTGTATTTCACGTTCTTTATATATAAAAACATTTATTTATATATATATATATATATATATATATATATATATATTATATATATATATATGTGGAGAGAGATACACACACGCAATAAAATATTTTCATAATCATGTATTGACATGCACATGCAAATATGCATTCATGTCTATATATACATACTGTATGCTTCTGTGATAAAAAATTCGTAAAAAAGTACTCCATGTGGTGAGAGATAAATATTATTTATTTAAAGGACACAATACATGTCTTTAAGTGCAACTAATAATTTCATATGTTCAGAAATATCCCAAACATATATATTAAGTACAAACCACATATCATAACGAACTAAAAGAAAACGTATCGAATAAGAGAAGAAACGCGAAAAATCTGAGAACGCAGCATATAATAAATGCGGATGGTTGAAAAAACGGAAAAAGAAAGCAAAAAATTAAATGTAAAAAGTAAAAAGTAATAATGGTAAAAGAGTTATTCGCCTTAGACCTTAAATTCTAAGGCTTGAAAGATATCAACAACTTAATCAGGAATAGGCGGGATTTTTCAATTCTTCAAAATATATTTATACATATGCTTGCTACCGGTGAAAATTTCAGATCGGGAGATCTTAGATCTGAACAGGATCTGCGCTCTTTCACTTAAACAAAGCCTACATTTATTCGATCCATTAAAATTAGGTATGGATTTCTCAATTATTTTCCACATAATCATATGTGGTGTCTCGTTAGCCAAATTATTAACTTTGTTTTTGTCTTTATGCCGGAAGGAGGCTATGTGTTTGGTATAGCGAGTTTTAAATTCCTCTTCACATAATCCTATATAGGCCTTCTTATCTGTTGTATTATTGTTTAGGGTTTCAGTAACTTCTGCCTCATATATGTTAGATTTAATCATACATCGTTGGTCAAGTGGACAAGATCCTGGGTCGCGACTGTTACAGCTGGTTCTAGACTCTTGGTATTGACCACGAGTAATGATACTCTTCCTATTCAGGCAATAGCTGTATGATAATTTCACATAACGCCTATTAAGTAATTTTCCTTGGCCAATTTTTTGGTCTCTTATTATCATTTGAATAATATTAGAGGAATTATCTATTACTTTGTCTTTGATGTTACTAGATCTACTACTACTACTATTATTATTATTATTATTATTATTATTATTATTATTATTATTATTATTATTATTATTATTATTATTATTAGAGGTATTATATATCAATTTATCTTTGAAGCCACTATTGGCTAGAGCATTGTAATAGTAGGAGGCTGCTTTCTCGAAAATTTATTTAGAGGAAGAGAGGTTAAACACGCTGTTACTAATAATTAACAATCATATTTTTAGATATCACAGGAGGGTGACAAGACTTTTTATGCATATATGTGAGTTCTTCATTAGGCTTATACCTTATGATATGTGGTTTGTGCCTGATGAATATGTTGAATATGTCTGAGATATTTCTCAACATATGAAACTATTAGTAGCACTTAAAGACATGTATTGTGTCCTTTAAATAAATAAATAATATATATAAATGAATAGAAAATGGAGATATACAATTGTCAATTCAAAAATTAAAATTTATTAACATAATATTATATTATATTCTTATGATATAATAAATGATAAATATTAAAAACAAATTACATACAATTGTAAATTAATTAAAAAAAATCCATTGTTTGTGAATAAGAATCTCTTCAGTGTAATTTTTGACATATGAGGATTCATACATCCGAAGAGATTCTTACTCACTAACAATGGATTTTTCTAATTTTATTTTGTGTAAGAATCGAAACAATTGTATGTAATTTGTATTTAATATTAATTATTTATTATATTATAATAATAGTATAATATTATGTTAATAAATTTTAATTTCTGAATTGTCAATTGTATATATTCATTTTTTTATTCATTTTTATGAATTTAATATATACCCATGTGAATTGTAAAGTTTTTCTGTATAAGATTGGGTATTAAACAGTGGAGCCAACTAAAGATTGAATGTTTTCATCCTTATTTTCCTTGTATTGGATTTAATTTAATATGTGTGAGTGTGTATGTATTTATGTATGTATAGATAAATATGCACATATGCACAATGTACATACGTATGTGCACTTGCACATACACTCACACACATATGTGTATGTGCATGTGTGTACAATATTGTATCCTATTTATGTGCCAATAGGCCGAGCAAACGATTTTCCTTGTAAATGGCCATGTAATCCAATTCGTTCCATGACAGCATGTTATGCTGAAACTTGGGCTAACTGGTTAGTGTCCCCATTCTGCGTAGATTCCTCATCTACAGGTATGTGCCAGTATTTCTTGTCGTCGAATAGGTTATCATCATGTGGTTGATCCAGAACAGGCACAAATTTCAAGATGACACCTGTCAAAAACAAAAAACAAAGAACATGTTTCACTCTCACTTTTGCATGTAATATACATACATAGATGTACACACAGATCTATCTATCTATCTATCTATCTATCTATATATCTATCTATCTATCTATCTATCTATCTATCTATCTATCTATTATCTATCTATCTATCTATTATAATCTATCTATCTATCTATCTATCTATCTATCTATCTATCTATCTATCTATCTATCTATATATCTATCTATATATATATATATATAATATATATAGATAGATAGATAGATAGATAGATAGATAGATAGATAGATAGATAGATAGATAGATAGATAGATAGATAGATAGATAGATAGATAGATATAGATAGATAGATAGATAGATAGAGAGAGAGAGAGAGAGAGAGAGGGAGATTGGATTGGATCTTCTTTAGGTAAATCCATGATCGGGAACAACGATTAAATGGAAAGGCCTGGCGAGCAGAGGGAAAGAATTGTTATGCAGTGCGCCATAGACTGTATTTTTATTCCATGCGTACCTTTGGATCTGCTAGCATTCATTTTCATTTTCCTTCAATATTGATAACAATTCTTTCCCTTTATTCACCATGCTGTACTACTTGACCATTCTTTCTGATCAGGGTTTTACTTAAAGAAGACCCGATCCAACTGGATTTAATTGGGGACTCCTGCCCTCCTGGACTTAATGAACCACAACAAATACCCTTGATGAGGAACATCCATTTACTGTCTAGCCTATATTTCTCTGATGAGGAAATACTTAATTTATAGAGTCTTCGCTCGATACGATGCCCCAGTATCTGAGACATCCTAGAAACACCTGTCAGAGACTATCTTTATCAGTTTGAACTATTTTTACCATTCGTTATGTAACTAAGTCTTAGATTGGATTAAAAGAGATTAAATGTCTTTTTCCTGCATTGCCTAACTGTTTGCTGCTCCTCACTACTTTAACCTATATGTACTTACTCAAAGGTATGTCCCACATATATATATATATATATATATATATGTGTGTGTGTATGTGTGTGTGTGTGGTGTGTGTGTGTGTGTGTGTGTGTGTAAGAAAAATAGATGACACGGAAAAAACGATTGTTATGTTATGAACTTCATTAGCTAATAGCTGTTTCTGCTATAAGATGTCGTGGATTCTTAGTTGAATGCCCGAATTACATCTTATATCTTCATCGGAGCCTCGAATATAAAGTGCAATTTATTTTGGAAGAAAGAATTACATTTGTGCAATATACAGGGAAGGGTTTTCCAGTGGGGAAGGCATTACTGATGTATATAAAAAGTGTATTCCAAAAGGCAATTAGATATACTAGTAGAAAAATATATGTCTATATACACGCACACACGCACACACTCAAAGACACATGCGTGCGTTTTTATATATACATATATATTATTTCAACTCGTATATCTACAAGTATATGTGAGAGGGGAGATGGTGGGGCTGTTAACAACTAATGCAACCACAGATGCTTTTGTTTACGCTTTGGAAGTGTATTTTCTCTAAACGGTGTCACTTTCTGTCCCTAAATTTAGAGACTTGATTATTTATATGTATGTACAGATACAGACAAAACATACTAGAGAGAATATGTCAATATGATCAACTTAACACAATAAAACACTGTTACAATATATATAGCTGATGTGACTGAGTGCAACTCCGCGCTCTCAGCAAGTCCATAAATGATGTTATCTCCGGACAAATACTGCTGTAACTGGTCTATCATCAGTGTGTATTTTAATTTAATACTATCTTAATTACGTATACTAGACATATATAGTTAGATAGATAGATAGATAGATAGATAGATAGATAGATAGATAGATAGATAGATAGATAGATAGATAGATAGATAGATAGATAGATAGATAGATAGATAGATAGATAGATAGATAGATATGGCTGGGTGGTAAGAATTTTGCTTCCCAATCAAATAGTTCTGGGGTCAGTCTCACAGCGTGACACCTTATGCAGCTATCTTCTACTGTTGCTTCGGACCAACCAAAGCATTGTGCGTCAGTTTGGTCGACGGAAACTGAAATATAGCAATTCCTTATTTTTCGTATATCTACACTAAAATATTATTGCTTTCACAAACCTATTCATCAAGCCATCCTAGTTTCTGTCTCCTTATTCTTTTTAATATCCACCTTCTTATATCTTGAAGGGGCACCCTGACATTTCCTTCACCTTTTCTTCCTTTTCAGCTGGAATAGCTATATATTTCCTCTCTAACCAGACACTTTTTCTTGTTCCTGCATTATACTTTAAATTTTCAAAAGCTGGCACAATTCCACGTCCTTCAATACTGTTCTCCCACCTTGTCAAGGGTTTTTTTCTTGCCATAAGAACAGCAACTAATACATCATTTAAAATGGCTGACATAAGGAAGGGCATTCAGTTCTATAAACCATGCTAAAACAGATATTGGAGCTCAGCGTAGTTTTCTGGATCGTCGGTTCCTGCTGAACCTGCCAACCTATACGACCATGGAAAAATAATGATGATGACGACAATGCCAATGACGATGATGATGACAACGATGACGACGACGACGACAATGGCAACAATGATGATGATGATGATTATAATAATGATGACGACGACGACGAATGAATGAATGAATGAAGGGTAAATGGATCTCATAACGTCAAGTGTTTCAGTCACTTAATCAGCGAAACCTATTCATTTGAATTACAGTGTAAATGGATGAATATTCCGCAGATACTTCTATCCTTGACATAATCTTCAGGCAGACTGGCGTAAGACTGCGTGAGCATAAACATTTAATACAGAACTGAATGCTAGCAGCGAATGCTAATGTGTTTTGTGACTTGAAGTAATTCTTTTTTCAATTATTATAGTGTAACAAAATTTTTATTTTATTTTATTTTATTGCTTTTGATCAATAAGTTGTATTTCTTATTTGCTTCTATATAGAAATTAAAGGAAATGACTACTATTCCCTTCAAACTTTGCTTTTGTGACCTAGACATTAATGTTTGATGCTGACCTATTTTCCATCACATTTCAGATAAATTCAGTACTGAGTTGCTGAAGCATAAATATCGTTATAGCAAATAATCTGCTCAATACCAAACATTTGCTTGTCAGTTGCTTGACCTTGACCATTACAGCATGCACCTTAGTGGCTGACAGTATGTGCATCTCTGATCATAAGCAGAAGTAGTGGGAGAGCAGTATAATCATGTGTTGAGAGGGATTCTTTGGGTGGGGTTTGAATAAATGTAAGAAAAGCAAAGTTTGAAATAAATATTTGCCATTTTTCATACTTTCTATGTGTAGGGAAATAGGAAATAACAGTTGCTGCTCAAAGACAAACTCGTATTGCACAATGTTGCTATTAACTGAGAGATTAGTAAGCTGTTGAATTTGTTTTAGCCATCACCACGAAGCCTGAGCTATAGCACACATCTCATTGATGTAATAACTATAGAACTGAGGTGATGGCTTGATTTCTGGAAAGTAATTGTTACCTGTTAGAGCTCCCCCAACGACAGCAATAGCCAGGGTAATAACAAGAGCTAACATCTGATATCCTCCTTGTTCAATGGCACTTCTTCCAGCTCCTAGTTCTATCGACATGTTACTTCCAATTCGAATAAACTCTGTGCCGTTGCTTGCAGGAAGACGGAACGGAAAATGTTCATAGAGACTGGAAAATACAAAATGAAGAAAATGGTAATTCATTAATATGTGTGTATATGTGTGTATATGTGTGAGTGCTTACGTGCGCACGTGTGGCGTTTGTGTGTGTTAAGAAGGGTCTCTGTGTGTATCAGTACGTATTTGCCAAAGTTAGTAAGTACATAAGTGGTAGTGTTCGTATAAGAGAAAAAGTAAAATTAGAAATACTGTATTTACACAAACCCACACACATACATACTTCCATTCATGTGTATTTTTGGAAGACGTGTTGAGATATAAACTTGATTTTGGTTCTGATGTGTGCTATAGGTAAAGATAACTAATGGTATATGGCAGCTATTTATGTATATTTGTATGCATGTAATGTATGTATATAAGTGCTATGTACACTGAAAAACAAAAGGCATGTAAATATCACTGCTGTGTGTTAATGCATATACATCTTGATGTGTACATGTAGAGGCTTTAGTGTATGTATGTATGTATGTATGTATGTATGTATGTATGTATGTATGTATGCATGCATGCATGCATGTATGTATGTATGTATGTATGTATGTATGTATGTATGTATGTATGTATGTAGTATGTATGTATGTATGTATGTATGCATAGTTACGCGTAATTGAGCATATGAATGTACATTAACTACCGACACAACGAAGGTGATATACAGAATAGGTTGCTTGATCATACGTGATCAGTAGTATGCGCCAATAGATGACCAGACATACAGAATTCGAGACATGTTGCGATTACTTCCCGAAGAAGAGTCAAATCACCAGGTGCTTAGCGCCAACTCTACAACTTTCTTTTAATGGAAAAGTTGTATAAATCATATATATAAGGTTGTATAAACACACGGACACAGACACACACACACACACACACCACACACACACACACACACATATATATATATATATATATATATATATGTGTGTGTGTGTGTGTGTATCAAAATATAGCCTGCCTACACAAGGGTAATTTTACCTTCGTTAAATATAAATAGCATTAAGATCCTTTGCACCATCCCCACAAATAGCGCCTAGAGCTCTTCACCACAGAAATAGTAGGTTTCGATACTAAATGAGGGCATATATTAACTTCCAAATTAAAGCTAGTTTAATAGCACTACACACCTAGGTCCCTTATAGGTGATCCAGGGGTAATAAAATAAATTGTTCAATTAATTATAAAAAAGAAAGTATTTGTTTAAATTAACTAATAATAATATTGTAATATAAATAAATTCTTGAATGTCGATAGAATATCTCTATATTTAATTTATCTTTATTATTGAAATATACTAATATTTATATCGTATCCAGTTGAAGTACCAGTGAATAGGATGTTCAACACACTCCTTTGAAAGAGTTCTTTTCCTCAGTTTGTTACTTCATATGTATATATTGATAGAAATGGTTAGACAACAAAGGAATGAAAGCGACCGCGATATTATGTAAATAGAGGAATTTATCTGTAAATATAATATGCAACAATTATTCGGTAGCCATGATAAAACTCCGAGTTTCGGATATCGGGGCGGAAAACCACGCCGGCATCTCTTCATCTGAAGAAAACGATGGCCCGATAACTGAAGAGATGCCGACGTGGGTTTCCGCCCCGATATCCGAAACTCTGAGTTTTATCATGGCTACCGAATAATTGTCACATATTATATATATATATATGCATCGATTGGACAGGGTTAGAACCATGTGGTTAGTAAGTAAGCTACTTACCACACAGCCACTCAAAAGAATGTGCAAATGATTCTCACTCAGTTTGATTGTAATTTAGAAGGGAATACTGAGATCCGAATAGTTAACTCAGCTCATCCTATATTGATTCGTCCTAAGTTGATTCGTCTACTGTATAGATACGTATATCTATTTTAAAGATGTATGTTTGTTTGGGATTTAGAACAAATAAACTAATGATTGTATGTACGGTACAGGGGTGTTCCTTAAGTAAATATTAGTCAAATATTAGTTTCTAGGCTGTGACAAGAGGCCAAATGTTTAAATATATTAAATGACTGTAAGGTATTTCATAGATCAATAATAATACATTTATGTGTGCTCTCCCGACTCTTAAAAACCAACTATATCTTCCTCTGTGGCGAGCTGGCAGAAACCTTAGCACGCCGGGCGAAATGCGAAGCCGTATTTCGTCTGCCGCTACGTTCTGAGTTCAAATTCCGCCGAGGTCGACTTAGTCTTTCATCCTTTTGGGGTCGATAAAATAAGTACCAGTTACGTACTCGGGTCGATGTAATCGACTTAATCCGTTTGTCTCTCCTTGTTTGTCCCCTCTGTGTTTAGCCCTTTTGGGTAGTAAAGAAATATATATCTTCCTCTTGAAAGAGACGGAAGCATATATATACAAAGTCATGTAAGGAAGACAATGCTTTAAATAAAGGCGGGATGATTACTGCTACAACACTTTTAATCTTAGGTCAGCTTACACAGAACAGGGCGAGAATCAATAACAAAAGACACAACAATATTACTTTGAAGAACATGACAAAATCCGCACAGTCATATATGTGCGTTCGTGAGTGTATGACCGTGGTGTGCGTCCGGGTGTGTGTGTGTGTGCGTACGCGCGCACGCGAGAGGTATTGCCATTGTTTTTGTTAGGCTCAAAAACACAAATAAACACGGTGGGAGTTATGATTACGACGAACCAACCGTATTGCGAATGAAAATATGACACGTAGAAAGCCACTTTGAATTTTGTTTCTGTTACATGTTTAGAGTTTCATGTTTTAGAAAGAAAACATGCCTTGATTGAATATGCGTAGAATTATAACAGCTTGTGTGAAGGTATGTCTAAATTCATACACATATAGATATGTATTTGTGTGTGTGCGAGCGAGAGAGAGAGGGAGAAAGAATAATTACAGCCATTGGCTACCAAAAACTGGCGGCTTACATACTGTTAGCAGTACTGCATAATGTCAGTTGCCAAGATGCTTAGACTCTTACGCTTGACTCCTTCATGTATTAAATTGACTTTACAGATAGTTGAATTCACCAGTGTAAGATATGACGGCATTGTACAACTGATGAGTAATTAAGTTACGTGGCTGCATGAAGTTCAAGTCCCTCTTGCGATATGCCAGCATTTGGTACGTAGAAAGAAGATTTACGTTTTTTAATCCACTAAACTCGATTGAGACAAAAAGTAAGGGTCTTTGTAATTCGAAAATTATATGTGTCGTTATCTTACTCTGTAACGAGTTTATCATGGTTTAAATTCAACATCGTACCTGAGTCCATAAGTGTCTTCTGTTGCAATCGCTGCAGCGACAGCACCGGCAATACCTGCAATAAGAGCAGGCATGCCGTGCAGATTGTTCACGCCACACGTATCATGAGTTTTCAGCTTGGATGACAAAAACGGCTGCAAATGAAGCAAATTGAAGTAAGGTAAAGAAAAGCAAACAGAAAAAGTAATAAGGAAGGAGGGGAGAAAGAAAAAGAAAAGGAATTCTCATATCAAAGAGATTTTTATTATTGAGATAAAAAGAATTCTTTTGTGTTATACAATTATAGTTAAAACTTCTTACTTGACACATTCTGATTAACCAGCGGTAATGAATATTTTCCCAGATTGTTCACTACACGGTGCTCTATTACTATTATATTATTATTATTATTATTATTATTATTATTATTATTATTATTATTAGAGAGAAGTGCATGCCATCAAAGTGACAATGGGGCACAAATATACGAACCCCAGTATACCTACCATGACTACCCTTCTGATAAGGGTACACCAGCCACGTGCATCACAACCATATGTGCGTGAAATGGTGATCCCATACCAAGATAAATAGGGCATGACCTTACAGGAGAGATCCAGTTAGAATTTTCTTCACGTCGAGTAGCCCATCACGCTCAAAAAAAAAACCCTGAATAAGAGTTGTTTATGGATGTTGAACTAAACACTCATGTTTCCAGAGGTGAATTATTTAAACCCCAAAGAATTCCTCTCAAAACATGGCATTGATGCTCCCCCACTACTTCTCCCCGTGATCAGAGATGCACATATTGTCAACCACCGAGGGACATGCTCAACTGATTACGGTCAGACAACTGACAAGCAAATTTATGATATTGAGCAGAATATCTCCTGTAGCTCATCTTTTATACCAAGACAAAACAGTGTACATGATAACACTTCCAATCAGTTAAGATCAGAAGCCATGAGAGCCAGCGCCTGATACTGCATCATGGCATTTATTATCATTATTATTATTATTATTATTATTATTATTATTATTATTATTATTATTATTATTTCTTTCTTCTTTCTTTCCTTTCTTATACTTGTTTCAGTCATTTGATTGCGGCCATGCTGGAGCACCGCCTTTAGTCGAGCAAATCGACCCCGGGACTTATTCTTTGTAAGCCCAGTACTTATTCTATCGGTCTCTTTTTGCCGAACCGCTAAGTGATGGGGACGTAAACACACCAACATCGGTTGTCAAGCAATGCTAGGGGGACAAACACAGACACACAAACACACACACATACATATATATATATACATATATACGACAGGCTTCTTTCAGTTTCCGTCTACCAAATCCACTCACAAGGCATTGGTCGGCCTGAGATGCCACGCAGTGGGACTGAACCCGGAACCATGTGGTTGGTTAGCAAGCTAATTACCACACAGACACTCCTGCGCCTTATTTTTATTATTATTATTATTATTATTATTATTATTATATTATTATTATTATTATTATTATTATTATTATTATTAATATTATTATTATCATTATGCTTTCATTTAAACAAGTTGTGACGACCTGTTAGGAATGAATCATTTTTTTGACTCCCTATCAATTTGTGAACTTCAGACTGACAATACTTTCCGCAGGGTATTTGCTGTTCTACAGAGATCTGCATTCATTAACCACGCAAACTCTCACACAGATAAGCCCTAGTCCTTCAACGTTTGGCGGTGTATATAGCTTTACAACCTTTGCCTTTGAGTGCAATACACCATTGTCAATTATTATCATCATCATTATTCTATATTATCATTCTACGCGTTCATGCGTTACTGTCTCTATCATGTGTGTTACGCTTACGCCAAGGGAGGTAATAACTCGAATAGAGAAATATACATGTATATAGAAAGAGAGAGAAGGAAGAGGAGTCTAAGAGAGAGGGAAAGTGAGATGAGAGAAAGAGAATGTTACTATTATTCTGCATTTGTGTGTTCAAATCGTATGCATGGTCGAAATGTTTAACATAGTAAAACTTATGTCATGAAGATATAGTGATATATAGTTAAAACAAAGTGAAATAATTCTAGTTAGCAAATAGTTGTGGACGTAACATTTTTATCATTTATATGTTCCAGTCAAAAAGCTCTAGCCATTCTGATGCACCAACATTATTCATTTTAGTTCATTTAAATGCTTTTCACCATTATGAGTGTAGACTAACGCAAGAGGGAATGCAGATATGATAGTTGATTAACTATCTAACTACATGGATACGTGTGTAGGTCAGTCTATACACACACTCTCTTACTCTTTCATACATACACACAAACACATTGGACTGCTTCCCTATTAGCTCGTTTTTATGATTGTGCTTCACTTATGTGAGTTAATAAATAAAGAGTTCTATGGTGTATGGAGTGAATGAATATATTATATGCGGTGAAGGAGTCACACTCCTGTCTAACATAGATAATCCCAAAATACTTATAATCAACTTACTGTTATATATTTGTAACCAAAAGTAGAGACCAAGCCAGCAACTGAACCTATAATTATTGCACCATAAGGTTGGATCATCAAATCTGCAGAAGTGCCCACTGCGACTCCACCAGCTAGAGTAGCGTTCTGGATATGAACCTGTAATATGTGATAAAATTTGAAGTAAATTGTACTTCAGTGATATATACATACATATATATGTACGCATATAAAATAAGCATTATATATATATATATATATATATATATATATTATGTGAAATAGAAAGATGAATAATCTTGTAGTAGATTAATCAACAGTTTAACCGATACCTTAGTAGCAAAAATCACAGCAGTAAACAGCACGGTTGGAGGTACAACCATCTGGCGTTGCAACCGTGCGTTGGTGCGGATAATTGAAATTAAAACATTATTGGTGAATTGAAGAAATGGAGCTGAACGCAGATTGAACAGAAATCGTTTTATTTCATTCTACACGTGTTTCGAAAGGCACAAATTACCAAAATCCGATTGAATAATGGGACCATATTGTGTCTTTCTCTTCAGGAAGAAAAAAGGAAATCCGTTGGAAAAACAAAAACAGAACAGAGGCGGAGCACAGTTCGATTTGTTTTTTGCTCCGCCTCTGTTCTGTTTTTGTTTTTCCAACGGATTTCCTTTTTTCTTCCTGAAGAGAAAGACACAATATGGTCCCATTATTCAATCGGATTTTGGTAATTTGTGCCTTTCGAAACACGTGTAGAATGAAATAAAACGATTTCTGTTCAATCTGCGTTCAGCTCCATTTCTTCAATTCACCAATAATGTTTTATATATATATATATATATATATGTGTGTGTGTGTGTGTGTGTGTGTGTGTGTGTGTGTGTGTGTGTGTGTGTGTGTGTGTGTGTGGTGTGTGTGTGTGTGTGTGTGAAACATATTCATAGATTATTATTAGTAATTATTGGTGGCGTTGTTGAAGACCTTGGTCTTCTTGGTTAATCGAAGAAAAGACGAATGAGCTTGCACACAGATACATGCAAACAAACACCACACACACACACACACACACACACACACACACATATATATATATATATATATATATATATATATGCACACACACACGCACACGCATACGAAATTAAACAATAGAAATGAACACAATGGAAATGCAAATGTGATATATCACTTTTAAACTGGAGTGACAGAAAGCCTAAGAACGTCTTACGTTTCGTATTCTTTGTGTATCTTAAAAATAAAAGAGAGAAGAAAAAAGAAAATGGAAACATGTTTCTTAGTTAAAGGACAGACTGCATATTTCAGTCGAAAGTGACGAGGTGACGGAAATGAATTTTACAACTAAGAAAGTAACATTCAACGGAGATAAAGGATAAGTAACTATATGTATGTATATGCCATTTTATGTACATATATGCTATTTTATGTGCGTGTATGTGTTTCATGTCTATGTTATGAGCTTGACCTTTGTATGTGCAAGTGCACATACGTTTGTAAATGTTTTATGAATATGTAATATGTATGTGTTTGCGTGTATGTTGTGTACGTATGTGTTTAGTAAATTGCTGTATGTATAAAGAAATATTTAGTATGTGTAGTTATATTAATGTATGCAGTTAAGTGATGGTGGTGAGTGACCGGCAGTTGGAAAAGTTGTAATTTCCGTCAGAGCCACCAGATGGGAAAGCTATCGTGAAAGACAAAGCTGAAAACGAAGTGATGTTGAGAGTTATGGTTCACTGCGCAGAAATTGCGGACGGCGGATGGTCTGGAGATCTCTAAGATGATTAAATTATCGCCAGCTTGTTTGTCCGCCATAAAATATTCACATAGTCAATATTTGAGGCAGAAAATTAGGTTCTTAGAAATGTAGGTGAAATCACATTAAACGTAAGTCCTGCTTCAATATCACGGCCCTGGCTAGACGTTTATGGGTAATAAAAGTAAGCACTACGGATTACAGTCTCAATTGGAAAATCTTTGAGAAGTGCCAGCCTTATTTTAAGAGCAGCAGGAAAAGCACGTTATGTTTAGCCTAGATCTATGTGTGTGTGTGTGTGTATGCGTGTGTGTGTGTTTGTCTTCGTGAGTGTGTGTGTCTGAGTCTATGTACGTATCTATATGTATATGCGTGTATATGTATATATATATGTGTATATTTATGTTACCTATCTATTTATCTATCTATCTATATATATATATATATTATATATATATATATATATATATATATATATATATATATATATATATATATATATATATCTATATATATATATATATATGTATGTATACATGTGTGTATGTGTATGCTTATGTATGTATATGTATATACATGTATGTATATATGTATATAATATATATATGTATGTATGTATAATTGGGTAATTTTTATATAAACTGGAAAGCAAGATTTCCTTGTTCATATTTGAATTTTTGGGTTTCATAATATCATTTTTTTTTTTTTGTTTTATTCCCGAACTTGATGGGCCTATAACAACTAGGCAACCGACACTAAAAATCTCTAGTGAGACTTCTTTATCAATGTACCTGAAGGAACCCAGACTGATGGTTCGAAACATATGTTGTACCTAATAAAAGTCTAATACGAACTCAATCTCCTAATATTATATCTATCTATATGTATATTTGTGTGCGCGCGTGTGTGTGTGCGCGCGCGCGTATGTGTGCGTGTGTTTATGCGTATGTGCTTTATTCACATCGTTTCCATTATCATTACGTCAACTATAATAATTCCTAACTTCATATAAAATGTTATCAATCTATCGCCAACACTACTACTACTACTAATCACCACCATTTCCATCATTATCATCATCTCCATGATGATGATAATGATGATCATCATCATCGTCCCAACAAACACCCTGTACTTACCATGTCCAGTCTACTTCTCTTGTCCAGTAAGGATGACACAGCAAAGCTAACTACACAGCAGGCCGCTAGAGCATAGTATGTGTTGATCAAAGCCCTCTCACGGTCATCTCCTAAGGCCAGAGCACTGTTGAAACTGGGCCAAAACAGCCAGAGGAAAACAGTACCTGAAATATGTGATGGTATTTCACATAGAAAAGCACAATACAAGGAACAAAAGTAAATACTAAAATAAGGAAGACGTGTTCATATGTGTGCATGTGTTTGCGTGCGAGAGCGCGCACACATACAAACAATAGATGTGTGTATATGTGCGTGCAAGCGCGCACACACACACATATTTATATATGACGGGCTTCTTTCAGTTTCCATCCACCAAATCCACTCACAAATCTTTGGGAAGCCCAATGCCTTAGGTGCCACGCAGTGGGACTAAACCTAGAGCCATGTGGTTGAGAAACAAGTTTGTTACTATACAGCCGCACCTGCATCTATCTATCTATATATATATATATGTGTGTGTGTGTGTGTGTGTACATACATACATACGTATATACATACATATATATATATATATAATATATATATATATATATATATATATATATATATATATATATATATGTATGTATATGTGTATGCATGTATATACGTATGTATGTACACACACACACACACACACAATCAAACAATGATAAATCTCAGAGCGAGTTATAAACAGTAGCAGCAACACATCGTGACGTATATTTGCCATTTGAATATGGCTAACCCCTAAGGGTGGATGCTACTGTAGTTTGTAGCCCCAGGAGGACACCTCCTCCAGCTGGCTATAGACACACTTTCTGTGCCCTTAGGGGTTAGCCATATTCAAATGGCAAATATACGTCACGATGTGTTGCTGCTACTGTTTATAACTCGCTCTGAGATTTATCATTGTTTGATTTTACTTTTTCAATATCAGTGTCAATCGATACAGGAAAAAGTATACTCTTTTACTCTTTTTTTTACTCTTTTACTTGTTTCAGCCATTTGACTGCGGCCATGCTGGAGCACCGCCTTTAGTCGAGCAACTCGACCCCGGGACTTATTCTTTGAAGGCCCAGTACTTATTCTATCGGTCACTTTTTGCCAAACCGCTAAGTGACGGGGACGTAAACACACCAGCATCGGTTGTCAAGCAATGCTAGGGGGACAAACACAGACACACAAACACACACACACATACATACATACATACATACATATATATATATATATATATATATATATATATATATATATATATACATATATACGACAGGCTTCTTTCAGTTTCCGTCTACCAAATCCACTCACAAGGCATTGGTCGGCCCGGAGCTATAGCAGAAGACCTTTGCCCAAGATGCCACGCAGTGGGACTGAACCCGGAACCATGTGGTTGGTTAGCAAGCTACTTACCACACAGCCACTCCTGCGTATTTGTGAATGGAACCTACTTCTCATCGACAACTATGATTGTCACACGCCGATGACGGGTCAAAACTCTGAAACTCGAGTCCGTGTGTATCATAAGTTGAAGACGGGAAGGATGGCTTCCCTTTGCAAATACTGATAGGGCACAGAAAGTGTGTCTATAGCCAGCTGGAGGAGGTGTCCTCCTGGGGCTACAAACTACAGTAGCATCCACCCTTAGGAGTTAGCCATATTCAAATGGCAAATATACGTCACTATATATATATATATATAGTATATATATATATGTATTTATATATATACATATATATATATAAATACATATATATATATACATATAAATGTTATATATATAACACCAAGTTAGGGGTTATGGATCCAACCCACTAAGGGATAATACTTATCCAATATACTGTTGGTATAATACCCAAATTCTTAATACACAAATGTTTTTAATTGCAATGCAACTAACTTATTTATTGTATTAAACGGGTGAAGGTAAATAAATATTTTACCATTAAAATTTAGGTATTGATGTGTGTCTGTGTGTCTGTGTGTTTATAGTATATATCTGTGGTGATGGTGGTGTCTTTTTTAATTACCATTATATCTAGGAATGGTAATTTGGTACTACTCATCTCCTTTGTAAATTGGAGAGATGTGTGTAGGTTGTTCAGGAGGATATTGAACTCTTCCAGAGTATTTAGAGATTCTGTCCAGATTATGAAGCAGTCGTCAAGGTATCTCTTCCATGCCTTTTCAATATACTTTCTAAATCCAGTGCCATAGTTTACCTCCACCACTTGGTAGAGTTGTTGTTCTAAGTATCCCATTACAGAGTTGGCGTAAACGGGAGCAAACCTCGTTCCCATCGATGTAATTATTTCCATTGAAGAAGAATGTGTTGTTTTCTAGAATAAGTTTGACTGTGTCTAATATAAATGGCACTGTGAATCTGCTGGGAATCACTTCTCTATGTTTTTCTAACCAGTATTTAATCGCCTTTATTCCTAAATCGTGTGGAATATTAGTGTAGAGGCTTATCACATCAAAACTTAATCTGGACAGAATCTCTAAATACTCTGGAAGAGTTCAATATCCTCCTGAACAACCTACACCCATCTCTCCAATTTACAAAGGAGATGAGTAATACCAAATTACCATTCCTAGATATAATGGTAATTAAAAAAGACACCACCATCACCACAGATATATACTATAAACACACAGACACACATCAATACCTAAATTTTAAGTCGTGCCATCCACCACATACAAAACGCAACATCCCATACTGCCTAGCCAGAAGAATTTGTACCATTATAGAAGATGCAAATATCAGGAACAAACGCCTAATAGAACTAAGAGAATTTTTGCTCAAACAAATATACCCATCTCTACTTATAGAAAATGGCATACAGCGGGCTATAAAAATACCCATACAACAACTTAGGATAACCCAAGGAAGAGGAAAACAAGAACAAGTCTTACCATTCATAGTGACACACAACCCATGTCACCAGAATATCTTCAACATTGCAAAGGCAAACCTACCAATCATTGCCCAAAGTAATGAATTAAAAGGCATAATCACGGATCGAGCTATGGTGCTTAGTAAAAGACAGCCTAAAAACTTGAAAAAATTACTAACAAAGGCAAAATTTGACCTTAGCAACAAAGACCAAACATTCACTGTATCTAAATGCAATGATAGTCGATGTGGCACATGCCAATTCATACATACCGGCCAATATATAAACACAAAAACCCGGGAAATATTCACAAACGCAAATATGAACTGCAAAAGCAGAAATTTAATTTACCTGCATCAAATGCCCAAATTGTGAAGAAATATATGTAGGTCAGACGGGAAACGCACTATCAGAACGCTCACGTGTACACCAGCAACACATTAGAGACCCAGAGGTCCGTCAGATACCTTTGAGTAACCACCTAGCAACATGTGGCCGGAAAATATATATATTTCCATTCTACAAATTACACAGCCCAAGTGAAATCGAAAGGAAAATCAGAGAAAAGAATTTTATTGATAAATTCGAACCCAAGCTAAATAAGCAATAATAATAATACTTAGATAGCAGGAAAATTATCTTATTTAGGGTTAAAAGTTCTATTGCCACCACCATCACCACTAGCAACAATATTTAAGGTGCTGACAATGATGATGATGATGACAATTGAAATATAAAAATATAAAAATCTCTGACAAAGGCTATTTACAACATTTCTAAAAATAGCCCAACAATTGCTGCTTCGGCCAGGGTCAAGATATAGGACCCTTGACATGTCCAACAAAGCGTGACGCCTAAACCAATCAGCTCAACCAACCAATCAGCTTAAGTAATTGAGTGATACTATACACTGATTGGTCAGAATACAGTTTGCAAAACCTAGCATCTGGAGCCTACCCAACTGTATTTAACGCACAGATTCAATCATCTCGCTACAGTCAAAAATTGTGAAGCATGACTGTCACCACTACTACATGAACCTGAAGATTGCAGAATTTAATGCATGAAAGTACTAGTTCAATCAGAATGAACATTTAACATTCTATTATTTTATTTTATCGTATTATATTATCTTATATCATTATAAGATTGTAAATAAAACGTGAAAATCAGACAAGGTCAGAATTCCTTTTATGAATATATTCTTCTATACACAATCACACACGCCCGTATATATATATATATATATATATATATATTATATATATATATATATATTATATATATATATATATATATATACATAGGATAAATTCAGAAACAAAAGTTTCTGTATACATAGGATAACTTCAGAGAAGTTCAGACGAAGCAAAAGCTGCATGAGGGTAAATTTATAGTCTATGGAAATAGATGAGGGAAGAAGTAGCCGACTTGATATAACTTAATTTACGTTACGAGGCCAAACAACTACACCAAATTGCTGTTAATATACATAAACACTGGTAGCAGTTCTGTTGTCCTTCATATTGATATCACTGGTCATTGTAGCTTCCTAGTAAGTGGCCGAAGCGAATGTAAGATGTAAGCTACCTTCATGACAGCTACCAAGTAATGAGCGGGCGACACATCTTAGTTTTCTGATAGGGCTGAGTAAAAACAAAGTAGGCATGTTATCTCTATAGGAGGTGCCTAACCAGATACAGAGTGGTAGAATTCTGCTTAGCGTTCTGTATTTATAACAATTCCATTGCTAAACTAGGTGACAGTTAACAAAAGATATTTCGTGTATTATCTAAGTTGAACTGCACTTGACTGACAATGGTCAGGAGTTGACAGCTGACTCATACATCTCATAGTTCGAGTTCTTCAGAACAAATGGACAGAGATTTCCGAAACACCCAGGCTCTGGTTTCAATTTCTGGCTGACAATTCAGGATCTAATTTCTTCAGGTTGAACAAAAGTACCTTATAGGGTTTCTTTCTGCACTTTACATTCTGAGATCAAATCCCACCGAGGGCAGCTTTGCTTTGCATCTCTCCAGAATTGAGAATATAAGGTACCCCTCAGATAATGGTTTCGACTTTATGGATCAGCACCATCTTCAGGAAAATTCCCTACACTGTGTTAAATTAGAAGCGATCATATATTTATGATTGCTTTTTATTTTAACAACAACAAGTAGAGGAGGAGGCACGCTATTACTACTGATACCATACTTCTTAGAATAGAAGCAGCAATGGCGTGAATCTGAATATACGAATACAACAAAAATATAGACAAGAACAATAGGCGAAAAAGAAAGACGAAAGAGAGATATGAAAGTAATACCGAAAATATATATTACCGATCATTGCGAAAATGTCAGAATGGTATACAGCTCCTTCCTTTTTCGACTCTTCAACTTCTGGGTTATATAAAACGCGGCTGACAGCCAATCCAAAGTAGGCACCAAAAGCATGGACAAACATGGAACCTCCAACATCAACCGTCTACGAATTTTAATAGAAAGATACATCTATATGCATATGTATGTATATACGTGAATGCACACACACAAACACATCACAAACATACACACATATATATTTGGGTTATGACTTTTCCACAACCTAATAACCCTATACGGTAATTCGATGAATAATTTCATAGAAGTCAGGAAACTAACATTTATTTTGCTTTACTTGAAAAACATGTTACCCCCAACTTAAGCAATCGATCACCGATTTTGACTCAAATCATGCAAAATTCTAGGTGGGGTTCATAACGCCTCCTCAATGCAATGCAGAAATAGTATATCTCAAATTTCAGCTTTCTAGTTGAAGTAGTTTCGGAGTTATGGGCTTTTAAAATTATAATCACTGAGTAGCACTAGATTCACACTTCTGTATTTCCGCTGCCTAAATCCGTGTAAACGCAAGAGAGACGTAAAATAAGTGTATTTATGCATTTTTAAGATTACTGAATTCAAATTGCTCTATGCGAAGGTTCAAAACTAGGCTATTTTAAGACAGAGGCCACTACAAGCATTCAATAACAGACAAAATTACTCCTAATTTTGTATGATACACACATATATATATGTATATATACATACACACACACATATGTATTATATATATATAATATATATATATAATAGATATATATTATATATATATATATATATATATATATATATTAATATATACATGTATATTTATATTCCAAGAGGTTAGAGGTTGTGAATCCAACCAAATAAGGAATAATATCTATCCAATATACTGCTGGTAGAATACCCAATTATTAATACATAAGTGTTTTTTCATTGCATGATAATTACACTACTGAATGTAATAAATGGGTGAGGGTAAAAAGTTGTTTTACCCTTAATTTATACAGCAATAAGAAAATGGAGGAGATTAAGCGGTGGTATTAAATCCTTAAATCCTTAAAGATGTTTTAGCCCGAAGGCCGCGGCTCATCAACTTTCAGACATTATATTACGTCTATTTACTTAAAAAAAAACAATTATAACAATATACATACATGTATAACATTTTATGCTTTACATATATAATATATAAAATATAAAAATATCAGTAATTATTAAAATATATAACGTAAGAGTATAGAAGGTAGGATAGTATCCTACAGCTGTTTCAGTCAAGAGATCATAGTACCCCACTTTACTTCTATCCCTACAGTGAACTAAAGTGTTTGGTAGATAAGATTAAGGTACTTGGGTGTTCCTCTGGTCTTCGTCAGAGAGTTCAGAAGGTTTATAAGGTTGTTATAAATATAAATACATACATATATACACACTTTTACATATACATACATATACATAAATATACATTCATAGTTTATTGCTCCGTTAAGAAGTACTCCATCCAGTATAAGATAAATATCATTCAATTTACATAGTATTTACAATAAGAGTTACAAATATTTTCATGCCATAGGGACACTATGTATTTATTCAGTTGTCTACTAGTTTTCAATCTCTTAAATTCCTGCTCGAATTGATTTCATATTCGGTGCAATGATAAGGTTTTACAATGTTAATCACTGCTTTGAAATTCATTTCCGCAAAAAATCAATAAATAAAGTTTTGAAAATTTTGGTTAATTTGAGCCACTTGTAGAACATGAGCATTCTTTTATCTGCAAGAGAGCATGTGTTGACAAATATATTCTAAGCTGTGTTCTGCTGATTGGCTCATCTGCTGCTTGTACCCTGGTCGAGAGATGTGCTCCACGACCCACCCACCCAATTTTGCTTTTTCTGATGAATTCCCGAGTGTAGAATACAAATGTGCAAACATTTTCTGAAAATTCCAGAAAGTAAAGGAGTTATGAGGGGTCATATGTCGTGCGCAAAACAGAAGTTGATTTATTTTCAGTTTCATATTAAAACACGTCACGCACGAATTGACAGCTTGCAAATCCTGTTTTCTGACTGGGTGAAAATGGTCAAAAGTTAAACCTTTATAACTTTAAAAAAAAATCTTATATTTATCTGCATGTATATATGCTTGTGTATATACATATATATATATGTATGTATGTATGTATGTATGTATGTATGTATGTATGTATGTATGTATGTATGTATGTATGTATATATGTATTTATATATACATACATACGTGTGTATGTATGTGTGTGTACGTGTGTGTATAAATGCATTAAATCTATAAAGAAACCAGTTTTACTTACGTGTAGTATCTCGAGACCAATATATTCATTGACGACAAACAAAACAATCTCAATCAACGCCAGAACAATCAACTGCAGAATGCTGACTTTACCAAGAAGAGCTCCAAATGTAATAAGAACAGCAGCAGCAGAAAAATCAGATCCCAGCATCCTTAAAAAGAGAATTACTTAGAATGATAATGTAAGCACATTTTAGGTGATTTTCTGAGGAAAGCGTAATAGTTTTATGAATAAAATATCATAATTTCATGTCGAAAGTATATTATTGTTTTGTTTTCTATCGAGGCGAATTTTCCTAAAAGGCACTTTAGTGTACATTGTTGTTGAACGCGAGCAAATTGAGAATACAGAAGAGAATACTGATATTCCACCACGTCCATATATACTGACAGCAAAGAATATTGGCTAAAGGATTGATAGTAATAGAAGGTTTGCAAGAGTTTTTTTGGTAACAACCCTAATAGTGAGCATTACATAAAAATTACTTGAGAGCTTACAAACAGCTCAGTTCCTATACTTAGCTGTACGAAGATATGATGTACCATAAACATCAAACAATTTTTCATGAGTTCTTTTCTCCTCCAGCAATTGTTGATGACGATGAATTAGTGTCCCACACTTTCTTAGTAACTCTCATTCAAGTACATCCCACCTCATACTGTAGTAAACATCTATTGCAGTGAGGACGTACCATATTACGATATCAATCTCTTTCTGTATCTATAGTACTCTTCAAATTATGCATACATATGGACTATGTTTAGAGATTATTATTTTCATGTTATTTTCTCGTCATTTTTTCTTACTGTTGTTTCTTTACTTTTACCGAGTAAAGCATTTTCACTTTATGGTAGGAAAATTTATAGGAAAATTAATTTCGCGTTATAAGGTTTTCAGGAACTATAAAGCGAGGGATTCCTGCATAAACATACATACATACGTACATATGTATATATACAATATATATGTATGTATTATGTATATATATATATATATATATATATATATATATATATAATTATATATATATATATATATAATATAATATATATATATATATGTATATATACATATGTACTATGCATGTATGTTTATGCAGGAATCCCTCGCTTTATAGTTCCTGAAACCTTATAACGCGAAATTAATTTTCCCATAACTTTTCCTACCACAAAGTGAAAATGCGTCACCACATATTTTGTCGGTATATATATATATATATATAATTTCAACAATTGAGGGTAAAATTAATTAATTATTAATCAATTTCACCAAGTATTCAGTATGTAAAGGGACCATTATAGGCGAATTCAAAATATTACATTATATATAAGGGCTTAGTAAAATAAATTACTTTGCCACATACTGAACTCATTAGAAATAGCAGCTAAAGAAATTTCTTCAGCTATTTCTAATACTTAAAGAAGATCTCTCTCAGATAGTGTTTGCCTAAACCAACTCACAAAAGTATGGGGAAAAAACATTAAAAAATCAAGTGCAAAGGTTATTTGAGAACGTACGTTTCTAGATTAGTCAATTCGACATTTCAAGAAATGTCGAATTGACTAATCTAGAAACGTACGTTCTCAAATAACCTTTGCACTTGATTTTTTAATGTTTTTTCCCCCATACTTTTGTGAGTTGGTTTAGGCAAACACTATCTGAGAGAGATCTTCTTTAAGTATTAGAAATAGCTGAAGAAATTTCTTTAGCTGCTATTTCTAATGAGTTCAGTATGTGGCAAAGTAATTTATTTTACTAAGCCCTTATATATAATATATATATATATATATATATATATATACATATATATATATAGATATATATATATATATATATATATATATATATATATAATATATATATATATATATATTATATATATATATATATATATATATATATATATATATATATACATATATACATATATCCAGCACCATTATGAGGAATTTCACTAACACATATTTTGAATGTATTTTAGCTAAAGTTAGTAGGCTGAAGCTAGTGGGGTAGGGAGAATAGAGACTATTAATGCCCTAGAGATTTCTAATGTCCTTTACCACTTAACAGTCATAATTTTGCTAGTGAATTTTAAATAAATATCCTTTACATAGTTTTTTCAAAAGAATTCCAATAAATTTTAGTATCTTATATAGGGATAGAAAATATAGAAAGCATTTCATATTTATATAAATAAATGTATATCAATTTCTATTAATATAGATTCATAGTTAGTTAGTAAATAGTCATTTATTTTATTTATGAGTTAAATTAAAAGAATATGCTAGACATAATATTGTACATTTATAAATTACGTTTTGAACCAGACATCTGCCAGATACCGGACATCTTGATCTAATTCTACAATTACAACTGGGGGGAGGATTCCTGATATTAGTATTATTTAGGAACAAGCTATTTTCATTTTCATTATTAGAACTATTACTAGCATTAGTGTGATTTCCCTTATCTATAATTATATTGTTATGTAAGTTAGGGTTGCTTGTTACTAATCTTTTCTTTATTTCCTCACTTTCCACATTTTTATTATTACCATTTATATTATTGATATTATTATTGTTTATATTATTATTATTATTATTATTATTATTATTATTATTATTATTATATTATTATTATTATTGTTGTTGTTGTTGTTGCTGTTGCTATTTATAACATTTCTGGTTAACTTGATATTTTTTCTATTTGTCTAGCTATTATGGTACCCATATTTGGAAGAGTAGAGTATGATATTCTCATTGATCTACTAGAAATTATTTTATAATATTTATGGGAAGCAGAGAAGTTTGTTTCTAGTATGGACATAAATTTGCCGTATTTGTTCGTAGATATGGCTCAGTTGAAGGGAATATTTAGCCATACAATATTTTTTCTTTTGAATTTTTTATTTGAGTAAGGGTGAGAAATATTAATGTTATCTATATCCTTTAGATATTTTTTATACTCTTTGGTCTTATATTTATATTTATTAGGGTTTTTTCAGTGGGAGAGATTTTTATATTATTATTTGTATTTATTTTATCTAGCTTAACCTTTTTATACTTATTTATGTCCTGTTTTCCATTTCCATTTATTGTATCGGGTTTATATACTAGGTTATTTGTTTTGGTTGGTTTATATTTTTTTTAAATTGAGGATTCTATATTATTTTAACTATTTCCATTCAGTTTTTCATTTGAAAAATTTATATTATCAAGATCTAGGAAGGTGATTTCCTGGTCATAACCTGCTCTAGATAAGGCAACATTGTAATGATGTGAGTGAGGATTAAAAATTTCACTGTTAGATGATTTCAGTATATTAGGGGGTGGTGATTTAATAATTTATTTACGTATCTAGTCACTTCAACATCTTTTCTATATGGGTAATATAATTTTGAGTTTAAATCTAAAGTAACATCTAGAAAGTTAACTATCTTAGTGTTATATTCATAAGTGATGCCTATGTTGAAATCCTTGAAAAATCTACTAATTTTCTTCCTTATTCTCTCAATTATCGATTTATTATTACTAGGGACGATAAATAATGCATCATTCCTATATAAACCCCCTTTTAATTCGGGGATCTCTCTACTTATGCATTTTAATAAATAAGTTCCTACTAAATTAGTTACCTCCGCCGAATCACTAGAGCCCATGGTTATATCAAAATTATTTGGAGTATCAGCTCTAGTCCACAATTTTCCCTCAAATCCAATGATAGTTTTTCTAACTCGTAAAATAATATCAATTTCTTCCCTAGTTATATGAGAGAGTTTTTTTGCGAAAATGAGTGATTTATTTAGGAGAATAGGGGATATACTGGAATAGTAATTATTAATATCAAATTGGATGAAAGAATATCTGCTATTATTATTTAAAGATTTAAACCAATTGATTACCTCATCAGTGTTAATCCATAATTTCAAGGAAAGGTTAGGGATTATATAGGGCAGAATATAGTCCAAAATACTAAGTCGGCCAATATCTGACTTAGTTGGGCATATAAGTCTTACAGACGGGTTCTCACAGAAATTTTTCTTGCGGTCTTTAAGATTAATTTTAGGTTCACACGGTGTTAAAGGTTCTGTTCTGTCGACTAAATCGTATTTCATCATAACCTTTTTCATTTCTAAATTTATATCCCTCAGGTACTTCTTTGTAGTTATTTTATATTTCAAGTTCAGTTCTTTTCTAATAAGTTTACTGTACGTCGTATAATCAAGTCTATATAGGTTTCCAATTATATCAGCCTGGACTAGGATGCCTTGTTTATTTTGTAATGATTTTATAAAATCTTTCAGATTTCTTAAGTGTGGGTTATTCCTTAGTGAATGTTCTTAACAGCCATAATTTTGCTTGTGAATTTTAAATAAATATCCTTTAGAAAGTTTTTTTTCCAAAGGATTCCAATAAATTTTAGTATCTTATATAGGGATAGAAAATATAGAAATCATTTCGTGGTAAAGGACATTAGAAATATCTAGGGCATTAGTAGTCTCTATTCTCCCTACCCCACTAGCTTCAGCCTACTAACTTTAGCTAAAATACATTCAAATATGCCTAAGGGAAATTCTTCATAATGGTGCTGGATTCATGGCTTTGACATTTGTACTACCCCTTCCTCTATCTATAAATAGAAAAACTTCTTATTCGTCTCCATTGAACCAAATAAAACAACCCCCTCCCCATTGGTAAAGCTAAATAACAAAGTGAACTCAGTGATAAAAAGTCTGCAGATGGAGAAGGACCTTATACTACCATGTTCTTGATGAAATGAACCTCTCTGTCTATATATCTACCCTCTTTATAATGTTGGCAAATGAAATAAGTATAAAAATGTTCATTTTCAAAAATGAATCTGGATTATCTAGCCCTATACAGATACAGTTACCGCCTCTCCTTATGCATGCGCGCGCACACACACTCACTCACACGCACACACATTGCTGCCTCTCTGTCTCTGTCTCTGTCTCTCTGTCTCTCTGTCTCTCTCTCTCTCTCAAACACACACATGCCCACATACATACACATACGTATATTTATACGAGGAAGTAAGAAAGGAATGACCTATTACCTTAACATATCCACGTGAATCGTCTTTCCTTTGCCGTGCAGATAACCTCCTACCAGCGTAGACCATTGCAATATGAAGGCGGCAATTAGGAAATTGTAGCCGACACTGCCATAACCGTATCTCTTCAGAAAAGTCATTAGAAAGCCGAATCCAACAAATATCATGACGTGGACATCTTGAAACACTGTAAAGATGGAGAAGATGAGTTAGTTTTAAATTATGTCTATGGCTTAGTCTCAAGAGGAAGATCAGAATTACAGACCTGATAGAAGGAAATGGGGAAGTTATCTTCAGGTTCAAAACCTGGCCTGAAATGCTTGTCACAGAATGGCCTCCATTGGCAAGGCAACCAAAGACCCAGGTGATGGTGTTAAACTGAGTGGTGGATTAAATCTAATACCCAAGAACCGAGACCGTCCCTTGCACGGTTGGTTTCAACACGGTTTTCATCTGCCAGATTTCAATCACAAGGTTTTGGGCAATTCGAGGATTTTATTGAAGACATTTGTTACATATTCAACCTCAATGCACAGAACAATCAAATCTGAAACAATGTGGTTGTAAAGCGAACTTCGAAAACACACAACCAAGCTGGCTTCCATTATCTAACGAATGTTGACAACAATACTGAAATGAACATGTGCTCTGTGTTTTTATGTGTAAGGAGAATGTGTGCGTATGGGTGTGTATGTGTATATGTGTGTGTGTACGACAATCATATTGTGAAAAATATACACATGTGTAAGAAGCATATGTGTATATGAGTATGTGTATGGAATATACACATACATTCACACAAACTTACACATATATACATTCACATATACATTCACGCATACATTCACACATCCTTACATAGCGCGTGCGCACACACACATATACACATGAATAATATGTGTGTGAGAGAGAGAGCGAGGAATACATGTATTTTTCGTTTATTTTTTTGTTTTTTAAACCAAATTTAACTTGAATCAGAATACCTATGGTTCCAAGGTATGCTAGTTGTGACGCTCCGATCTTTTTTTTTTCTTTTTCGTTTTTGCTTCAAATATTGTGCTCCAACAACAGTTACAAATCATCAGCAATAACAACAATATATAAGTCACCTAACCAGATGTCAAAGTCATGAAGTAGGAAGCTTCTCGTAACCCATCATAATTCTTTATACGTTAGAAAAGTTGAATGGGCTTCAATTGTAATAGAACATACAAGATCAAGCCCTGACCGTAACCAACGTTAGTCAAAGGTGTAAGGTAAGCTTTAGGACATTTTCAAGAACCCTATATCTGGAGGAGAAGATGAGAAATGACTAATGGGTTAAAGGTAATCACTTCACTACACCATTAGTCAATGATTTTCGGTAATCCAGTAAGCTTATAAGGAAATTTTGGGGGAAATATCTCTGGCGGAATGATATCTACTTGCGTCTCTAAAAGCACTGATGGGCCGCAAGGAATGGTGCAATAAAAACTGCGCATCGCAGCAAATCGGACACTTTGTGCATGTTCTCACAACAGAGTGAACTCCGATACAAGTTTCCATGAGCAGGTTTCCGTGATGTTAAATCGGGAAAAAACTATGACTATTCTCCATTTGGTGTCTAAAATATTTTGCCATAGGGAATTCACAGAGAAAATTTTTCCAACTATTTCATTTACAATGAAATCGAGGAAAGAGGCAAATAAAAAAAAGGTGCTGTTCTTGGTCCAGTTAACAATTACGAGTAGTTAAACTTCGCAAAGCGAATTAGTGTAACAAGAAGTGGCCTTGAAACAAACGTCAGAGAAAGCCCTTCTATGACAAAAAAAAAGAAAAGAAAAAGATCTTTATGGTCTAGCACCGAGCATTAGAAAAGTAGTTTCATGAGACAGGGACTGTTAGAACCGGTGCTGTCTTGAGTCAGGGATACATTGGTTTGTTAAATAAAGTGGGGTAGGCATTGTTCTTAGAGGCCCAATGCTATTTCATATATTCTATGGTTGTAAATATAGAGGACTTTGACGAGTCTGTAATTTTTAGACTTTTCTGCCTAGAACCATCTCTAGTCTAAGCAGGTCAGTTTAATTCAGAGTAATCTTATCTACAGTTGAGCTTCTTAAGAGGAGACGAGTATCTTAACTAGGATATTAGAGTGTTTTAATGCTGGCATATAAGAAAGCAACAGAGCAACAAAATACATTAAAAGGACTTGAAAAAAAGGGTTAAGTTGAAAGCAACAACGTAGTAGTGTTGTTGCTGGTGGTGATGGTGGTGGTGGTGGTGTGGTGGTGGTGGTGGTGGTGGTGGTGGTGGTGTTAGTAGTAGTAGTAGTAGTAGTAGTAGTAGTAGTTTTTTGTTGTTGTTGTTGTTGCTGTTGCTGTTGTTGTTGTTTAGCTTCTGGTCAGCTTGTCAACGAGCAGATCTATGAGCATCGAGACCACTTTAGTATTGATCATATTGATATTGATGAACTCGTCTTTTTTTTCTTTTTTCTCTAGGTATATTGTTGGCCGTCTACATTATTCAATGCGCCTTCACTGTGTTTAAAACATACTACGATATGATTTGAAAGAGATTCGGTTGATATTTCTAACAATTCCTGTAAAGATTCACCGGCTTCCGTCTTTCATTAAGCAGGATGGTAGAAAATAAAAGGGTCAGTAAAGCAAAAAGAGAAAACTCACTGCTTCATCAAGAAAGGAACTGAAGTATGAGGAATAACAAGAGACTGAAAATGGGGCCAAAGCGAAAAATGTCTTATTACATGTAACATTGACAAAAACTCTCCCTCTTTCGCTTTACACACTCATATACACAACACACACGCGCGGGCATGCATACATCCTACATACATATACACACATACGCACGTGTGAATGTACGTGTGTATATGTATGTAGTATGTACGCGCACGGGTGTGTATGCACTGTGGGTTGAACTAACCGATTTTGCTTTATATTTGTGTGTATTCTTTCTTAAATAACACGCACCGCTGCTTTCATTGTTGCTGTCACCTCATTCTATTGTTTATTTTTTAATATCCTGGTTTGTTAATGTCTTGGTTGCGTTGCGGACTTCATTCAATTAACGACCTGTTATTCTTCTCTACCGAATATGAATTAAAAGTGAATGCCGTATCTCTGTTATTAATACAAGGCTGAGAACCAACAGGTGTTGAAGAAATAGCGTGGCTTCCGGCAATCTTGGTACTGTTGTTGTTTGGTTTTGTTGTTGTTGATATTTTGTTGCCGTTTCCTGCTGATATTGCTGAGAAAACCAAAACAGGCCCAAGCTGACATTTTTTTTATATCAACAAGCTCTTGGCTATAATTGGTTCTCTTCATTTTATTCGATGTAAACTCTCCTCTGTTTTCATATTTTGCCTCCAACAAGTCGGGGTCTTGCAACCAGTTAAAAATATTATTATTATTACAGAATCATTAAGGCAGCGTGCTGGCAAAATCGCTAGCATGCCGTCCAAAATGCTAAGCAGCATTTTTTCTGGCTTTATGTTCTGAGTTCAAATTCCCATGAGGTCGACTTTGCTTTTCATTCTTGGGAGACTTGATGTAATCGACTAGCTCCATACCCCGCCCTCCCCAACCAAATTTCAAACCTAAAGTAGAAAGAACCTCGCTAAGGCTGAAATGTGTTATGCTGACACGTGATTAATTGAAAGGAAGAGCGAGAGGGAAGGAGGGAAAGGAATGTGTTAATGACGTGTGGTAAGAGAAACGTAATAGTTATACGTGATTAAAAGTTAGTTGAAGTACTATAGAGAAAGCGAGTTACAAATAATGTTTAGTAGAGGGATGAAATTCTGGTGGTGAGGTTGAAAAAAGACAAGTAGAGAGAGTGGGAAGAGGGTAATGACATTTTTGTCAGCCGATGCATTAAACTGTCATGTGATTAGTGGAAGTGAGAGGGGAAGAGAAAGAGGGAAATAATAATGAGGGGAATTACATGGTTAAAAGTTTGTTGTAGTAAGAGATAGATAGAAAAAAGGGAGAAAAATAAAGTTTTAAGCAGAGAGAACTTTTAAACATCATATATTATTGTGACTGACAAGAAAATAACATTTTAATGATCTAAACTTTTTATATCTTCTTTCTGTTGAACGCTATATCTATCTATGTATCTATCTATCTACGTTGATAAATACATCGAAGGCTGGATGGAAGAAGGAAGGCTTACATTAGATATGATAGTAAACTTAGAAATATGAAGATGGATTTTTCCCTGAAAATGAAAGAATGGATCTTTTCTGTTTGGGACGTTTTAAAAATTTCGAAAAACTTTTTAATTTGGTGTATTAATGTAGTTTTCCAGGTTGAATCTCAGGAGCTAATTCACTTTTTCCAGAAAATTGCTTTTAAAAAGTTAAAGAGGTTTAAAATTTGATCATTTTTATCCAGTCAATAAACAAGATTTGGAAGTTCTCATTTTGTGCGTGACTGCACGTGTTGTCAACTATAAATAAATGAAATATTGGGGGAATTCTGCTTTAAGCTTGCCTCACAACTTTTTTATTATTTGGAATTTTCATAAACTTTTGGCGAATTTGTATTCTACACACGGGAATACATACGATTGTACAAAAGCAAAAACAAATTGGTGCATGATTTATGGCCGAATATTTTAGCACATCTCACGAACACCTCATACCTCATGTGTTTAAGCATTTAATAAGCGAAAAGTGTCCACGTGGGTAAGCAGCTTGGTAATAGCTTGGCTTGATACAATGGTAACAAGCACCTATATGTCTGTGACTTTTGACTGACTAAAATTACCCAACATTTGAAAACTTTAAAAGCTATTAACTCTTTATTTATTGACTTATGGCGAAAATTTACTTCAAGTCAATGATTACCATACAAAACTGTACCAAAACATCAAATATAAAATAAATTGGAGCAAAAATTGAAGAAATTGGAAAATGGCAGCCCATCAGAAAAGATCCGAAATAACTTTGCTGAATAGCTGAGAAATGCTATTATCTGTTATTCTAACTTTGTATTGAAAGAAAAATAGATATAAATAAACGACTGATTTGAACTGAAATGAAATATCTATCTATCTATTTGTCGGTCTGTCTGGCTGTCTGTCTTTGTCTGTCTGTTTATACACACACGCACACGCACACACACACACACATATATATATATATATATATATTATATATATATACATATATATATATATAATATATATATATATATATATATACATATATATACATATATATATATATACATATATATATATATAATATATATATACATATATATATATATATATATATATTATATATATATATATATATATATATATATAATATATATACATATATATATATATATATATATATATTATACATATATATATATATATATACATATATATATATATATATATACATCTTTATATATAAAAGTGAGGTTGTGTGCTGTCTGTCTCCTACGATTTAGATTCCTAACTACTCCCACATTTTGCGGTGCAGTTTAACCAAAACAGGGTATCTTATAGTCGTGATTCAAAAAATTTACCATCAATGTTTCCCATTTTTAATGCATTTTTGGCATATATAAGGGAAGTAACTCTCTAAAAATTTATTATTAAATCTCAGAACGTAAAAAGCTACAGTACCCCCCCCCTTGTGGTTAGCCATATTGAGATGGCTATTATACTTTACATCTCTAAAAATGCTTATATAGTTATTTCCCTTACAAACCGAGCAACGCCGGGCGATTAGCCAGCTAACTTGTTAAAAATATATATTAGCCATACATACATACATACATACATACATACATACATATACATACATACATACATATATACATAAATTTCCGGATTAAATAAAAAGACAACAAGCGGAAAATATACATATGTATATATAAATACACACACATATATATATGTATACATGCATATTCATTTATATAGAGAGAGACAAAGAGACAGACAGACAGAAAGACTGGTGGATAGATAGATAGATAGATAGATAGATAGATAGATAGATAGATAGATAGATAGATAGATAGATAGACGTACATGGCCTCGCACTACAGCCTCTTTTCTTTCTAACACATTCCATGCACAGTGCTAAAGGCATTTTAAAACTGTTACATCGCCTATTTTGTATCTCATTTAATGTTTTTTGAACATCTCTTTCAATTGTTTTGACCTTACCAGAATCTTTCCTTTCCCCTTTGACACAGACACACGCGCACACACACATATATCTGTGTATTCGTGTGTATGCGTGTGTGTGCGCGCGCGCGTATAACTGACACATATACACTTGTAACAATAGTTTCTGACAGCCATATAAACCCTGGACTAAATCGTAGGAAATGTGAGAGGAAAGTGTTTGAGGTGCCCTGTTGTTTTAGAGCTGTACCAAATCCGAGTACATATCCATTATTGAAAGTTGGAGAATACTTTCTGAGTGGCTTCTTTCCGACATTCATGGTATTCACTTAGTGTATTTAAAGTGCACACCAACGCTTGATAGTTAGGAAATAGTGACTAAGAGATGTCATTCGATATTCAAAGTTTGTTCGTGTAGCTGTTAAGTATCTTCTTTATTTTCGTATTTGCACATTGAATCGAGTTCACCTTATGTTGCTAAATGTACTGCTGCAGAAGCACATCGTGGACTAATGATTTATTGTATGCTAAAACTCTGAGGATCATATTTTGCATTTCTCATTACATGTCTTATATATGTGTGTGTGTGTGTATGTGTCTGTTCGTGTACGTGTGTGTATGTGTGTGTATGTGTGTAGGGAAATGGAAATTAATAGAAATTTTCATTTCCAGTGGTCTAGCGTGTCGAAAGACTAAATTTTTACACTGTATTATATATATATATATATATATATATATATATATATATATATATATATATATATATATGAAAAAACAAGTAAAAAATAGAAAATGCTAAAATAATTTTATAGTGAACATTTCAGTACCGGTTTCGGTCATTTTGAGACCTTTTCAACTGTAACGATTAAATAATTAAATTTAGAAAAATTAGAAGAAAAGTTTTCTTAAAAGAATATTTCTATAGTAGTGTTCAGATTTAAGTGGCATTCTGCCTTTCTCTGACTCCCTTGTTTGCACTTGTGTGTTCGAGGTAGTTGTGAGTTCTTGGTAGGGTAGTAGAGGGAAGGCTGGTGAGGAAAGGGGGGTGGGAGAATCTGGGAGTGCCCTGATGGTCGTATTTTGAATGGTCAGTGGCGGCTGGCAATCTCAGTTCAATTCAGGAGAATATTTATATTGACAGGCTTGTTTATAGAATTAGCGTAGGTGTTATACTAAAAAACCCACCCCACAACACCCCAACTACAATGAAATGAAAGAAGACATCGCAGAATTCTGCAGAAAATTAAGACTTACTGAGGAGCTATACGATAAATACAACGAGGACGAATCGTTAGCCAGAAATAGGAGTAACTACACCCCCTCGAAAGGTAAGAATAAAACACTTGATGATTTCTGTGACCACATATCAAATTACCCATATCAACATATGCACAAACAAAAACACAAACCAAACTTCAGCAAAAAAGAATGGGCTGAGTTGAACAAATTAAAACTAGATAAAACAATAACAATCAAAGAGGCCGATAAAGGGAGTGCTGTTGTCTTAATGGATACGACATTTTACATAACTTTGGTACTTTCTATGCTGGAAGACACAACATACTATGAAAAGGCACAAAACTACAGTCAACAAAAAATAATGAGGGAACTAAAATCCATATTAAACCCATACAAAGCAGGGCTCACCGACAAAGAATATGATTATATGACCAATTTCACAAGTAAAACTAGCCAATTCTACGGTATACCTAAGATCCACAAAAGTGAAAAAATAAGCAACGCATGCAAGATAGCTACAGACAAAATAATTAAAGTCCCTAATCCTAATGACCTCAAATTGAGACCCATAATAGCAGGTCCCGCATGCGAAACCCACCGCCTCAGTAACTTTTTAGACACCCTGTTGAAACCACTCCTCAAACATGTCAAAAGCTATATAAGGGACGACTTAGATATGCTTAATCACCTACCGAATACTATAAACAAAAACACCATACTGGTATCCTTCGATGTAGTTAACCTCTACTCCAATATCCCCCACAACCTAGGACTAGAGGCAATCCAATTCTGGCTAGAGAATCACGCCAACGAACTACCACACCGCATCAAAAAAGAATTTGTGATAGAAGGGGTTAAATTCATCCTGGAAAATAACTTCTTCGCCTTCAATGACAACTTCTACCGACAAAAATCGGGGACTGCGATGGGTACACGAATGGCCCCCTCCTTTGCCAACCTAGTCATAGGATACCTAGAGATCAGTCTGTATCGTAAGGTTCTAGAAAGATATGGCAGCCCTTTCTCCATCTACATAGAAAACAACTGGAAGAGATATCTAGATGACTGTTTCATCCTTTGGCATAAAAATATAGAAAAACTCATAGAATTCCAGAAAATTTTAAACGGACTGGACGTAAACATCCATTCACGATGGAATATAGCCAACAACAACTCCCCTTCCTCGATATCCTCATTAAGAAAGCTAATAATATAATAGAAACAGACATATACTATAAGCCTACAGACTCTAAGCAATATCTTCCATTCAATTCATGCCACCCCAGACACACCAGGATGAATATCCCCTTCAATCTAGCAAAAAGGATATGCACTATAGTCTCTAACGCAAACACCAGAGACACACGACTACAAGAACTAAAAGATACCCTAATCACCAGGAACTATCCACCTTCACTTATTGACAAGTGCATTCAACGTGCCCTTCAACTTAACATCAAGGAACTGAGACATCCCAAATCAAAGAAAAACTTACAACCAAAAGCCTTACCATACATCTCCACACAACCCTCTCAATAACGAAGCCTTCGACACCATCCTCCACAACATACCCCTCCTAAAAAAAGACCACAGAATGAACACAATCCTCCAACACACACGATCATAAAAAGCAAAAGACAGCCTAGATCCATGAAAAGTCTCCTTACACAAGCCCGAATTCACTCTTCAACACAGAAGCCGACAGTAAAAAAATGTGGAAGACCCAATTGCGGGATATGCGACTATCTAATCGAGGGTTCTGAGTTCTCCTTCAAACAGGGACAACGGTTTACAGTGAAAAGCAACTTCACATGTGCTTCGGAGAACCTAATATACTCACTAACCTGCTCCGGGTGTCAAGAGCAGTACATAGGCCAAACAAAAAATGGTTTGCGTAAACGAATGGCCTGCACAGATCCCAGATAAAAATTCCCCAAAACAGAAAAATAGCTTTTAGCCAACACATAGATACTTGCGCCAACAAAAAACACCAAACTTCAGAATTTTCCCCCTCTACCAATTTAGGGACGATACAACCTCGAGACAAAGAATAAGTAAAGAAAATCTCTTTATTACAAAATACAAGCCACTTCTTAACGGGTCTACGACAAACAATTAATATACCTCAACTTTAGAATAAAAGAAAAAAATATATATACACACACAATACTACACTCCATAGAATCATTACTAATCAGCCCCTTCATAGCTATATTTACACCCATTCATATTCTCCCTTCTCTGTTTTTTTCTTCTTCTTCTCTTCATCATCATCGTTATCATCATCATCGGCGTCATCATCATCGCCACCATCATCACCACCATCTTCTCCTTCTCCTCCTTCTTCTTCATCATCATCGTTATCATCATCATCGTCGTCATAATCATCACCACCATCACCATCATCTTCTCCTTCTCCTCCTTCTTCTTCTTCTTCTTCTTCTTCTTCTTCTTCTTCTTCTTCTTCTCCACCCCCTACCCCTTAAGTTTGTCACTAATGTTTTTTAGTATAACACCTACGCTAATTCTATAAACAAGCCTGTCAATATAAATATTCTCCTGAATTGAACTGAGACTGCCAGCCACCACTGACCATTCAAAATACGACCATCAGGGCACTCCCAGATTCTCCCACCCCCCCTTTCCTCACCAGCCTTCCCTCTACTACCCTACCAAGAACTCACAACTACCTCGAACACACAAGTGCAAACAAGGGAGTCAGAGAAAGGCAGAATGCCACTTAAATCTGAACACTACTATAGAAATATTCTTTTAAGAAAACTTTTCTTCTAATTTTTCTAAATTTAATTATTTAATCGTTACAGTTGAAAAGGTCTCAAAATGACCGAAACCGGTACTGAAATGTTCACTATAAAATTATTTTAGCATTTTCTATTTTTTACTTGTTTTTTCATATATATCAACTCGTGTGTTCCTTTTCACCCTTATACATATATATATATATATATATATATATATATATATATATATATATATATATTATTGTAATCCACCCCTACGTTCAGGTAACCTTCTTCCTAGAATATCGGGGCTATTGGTATTGTAACTAACCTAACTTGTAGTTTCACTCTTTCTACCATCAGTTTGGATTATTTATCATGGCCAATCTACATTTCTATATCCTTTAAAAAAATTTTACACGAGTCAAAGCTCTTCTTTATACAGTTTAAGCGTATGCTTCTCGATGGTTCACAATGAAAGCTATATAGCTGTGTCAAATTCGTATTTCTGTCTTCCTGTGGGCTAATTACATACTCTTCAGATTGCATCAACAAAAAGAAAAGCAAGAACTTCGCTGCACGAATCAGGAACCTCAGAGAAATACTTCTCTATTGATATATATAACCCTGTGATAACTTACTCAATCTGTGACAACACAATCACTTCCAGTATTTAGCCTCAAGATGATATCCTAAAAGGTTGTCTATCGTCCTTATACAGCCTCTGAAAGTTTAGCTCGTCTGAGATCCAATAGTTTTCAGGAGTAGTGGGTCAAATCGAATACTTTTTTTTATTCCAGCAAAATTGTAATCAAGTTGTCCCTGTTCTGCCAGCCCCACCCCCAGCGTTGCAAGTACAGTCTTTTTTTATATCTTGTAAGGAATTCTTCAAGAACTTCACCAAATTCTGTTTATCGGAACTACTTGAAGATATTGTAATTTGCACAGTGATATCAAGGAAATGGTTTATAGATTTCATATTAAATTCTGACATACAGCTGGTCGGTAGTTCTTTGCCATCTGAACGAAATTATCTTTCGTTGCTAGTCTTGTTTCATTGGGGATATAATATACAAATTTACTATACAATATACTAGATAGCTTTGTATATTGTATATCCAATGAAAACTGGCTGGTTGCGATCAATAAAATAACCCTTATTAGATGCCAAGTTTTAGTACTAGTATCAGGCAATCAGTTTTCTTCCTGGTGTTTTGTACTCTTAAATTTTTCCTATCAGTCTCATATGCAAACATTTGATGGCATACTGGAAGAATTTTTATTTTAGTTTTTTTCTTGTAGCCACACAGCATCCTACTTAAACTTTCTCTTACTCTAGATTTTCCAGAATAAATCTGTATTTTGCTGAGTTGGAGCCTCTACGAGTTCTATTGGTTGTTAGCTCATATCTCTGAAAACTGTTGACTGATTTCAACTGAATCCTTTTACTTTCTCTCTTCTGATACTGGAGTTTCTCACTCACTGCTTTTAATTTCAGATGTGATTAATTCATACTTAAGTTTTCTCATCTTACTATTTCCAGCTATTGTTTCTATCTTATTTTTCATTTTCTGTTGGGAATAATACAGTTATTTTTTCCGTTTGCGTATGATAAGTGTCGCCACAAAACTGAACGATCTTTTTCCGGTTTTTCTAATTAAGATTGTGAAGACACATTATTATTGTTTCCTCGTTAATTACTCGTTTAGTATATCCAAAATACCGTTTAGCATTTGCGAAGAGGGTATATTAACTGGTATTTATTTGCTAAAATGATTTTGTTGAATACTGTCAACACCAACTCAGAAAAGATCTCTTTTAGTGGGAGGTATAAAAACGAAGTAATTCTTTCTTGAAACATTTCGTTACGATTACATTTCAATTATCTAATTATCTATTTCATTATGCATTTATATATATATACATATATATATATATGTATATATATATGTATATATTCTCTCTCCCCCCCCCCTCTCTCTCTCTCTCTCTCTCGCTCCTATCTTAAAATACATCAACTTTCTTGGCTTCTTATCTACTTACTAACTGTTAGATATGAACGGTTTGACTTACTGCGTGATAACAGTGAGAATAGGAATTTGTTCTGATTTGCAATGTAGTGTCCACTTCGCTGTAAGTAGATGTGTCCCAAGAATAAGAAAACTGTTATTTATGCTCTTCTTTCACTTTTGGAAAGAAAATCATAATAATCAACTCACCCGCCTCTTGCATTCAACAGTGTTACTCATCGTAATTAATTTGGCGAAATGATTTAGCTCTGGGTGAAATTCATCCCAATATATTCCCATTCTGTTGTTATAGCCAACATAGGAATTTTTTGCTCGTTGATAGCAATTAAGTAAGTTATTACTTAATTTCTATAAAATGTAATTTCAATTTCGGTTTCTTACCCTTTTACTGTTTTACTTGTTTCATTTGACTATGGCCATGCTGGAGCACCGCCTTTTAGGACTTATTCTTTGTAAGCCTAGTACTTATTCTATCGGACTCTTTTTGCCGAACCGCTAAGTTACTGGGACGTAAACACACCAGCATCGGTTGTCAAGCGATGTTGAGGGACAAATACAGACACACATATATACACACACACATATATATACATATATATATATATACACACACACACACATATATATATATACATATATACGACGGGCTTCTTTCATTTTCCATCTGCCAAATCCACTCACAAGGCTTTGGTCGGCCCGAGGCAATAGTAGAAGACACTTGCCCAATGTGCCAGGCAGTGGGACTGAACCCGGAACCATGTGGTTGGTAAGCAAGCTACTTACCACACAGCCACTCCTTTATCTATTTCTGTGCTGTTATATTTCGAGACTTCTTCAGTGTTATGTTGTGTCCAGTCATTTTGTCTCGTAAATCTGTGCCTGGGGAATTCAACTTTGAGATGATCTTGAATAAAAGGTTTCTTTAATGAATGTCAAAAATAACTAAATGGTCCACGTTTGCTTCAACTCTACACGCATTTAATATTAGTCTCAAATTTTGGCCCAAGGCTAGCAGGACTGAGAGAGGGGCTAAGTCGATCAAATCGACCAGTGTTCAACTGGTTTTATCGACCCCGAAAAGATGAAAGGCAAAGTCGACCCCAGCGGAATTAGAACTCAGAACGTAAAAATGGACGAAATGCCGCCAAGCATTTTACCCGTTATGCTAACGATTCTGCCTGCTCGCCGCCTTAAACGCATCTAATATTGAAAATTTTTATACGTTGATATTTTTCTACGACAAAGCAGCTTTTTTCTTCTTTTACTGTTTCATATCACTTGACTGTAGTCATGCTGGGGCAAAAGAGTTTACTAATCACATAGAAGCCCATGCATATGTATTTAGATAGATAGATAGATATAGATAGATAGATATAGATAGATAGATAGATAGATAGATAGATAGATAGATAGATAGATAGATAGATATAAAATGGATGAAAAGACGCATTACTTGCATAATATGATGAGACATCAGTGTTCTTGGTACCCTTGGACATTTTACTGTCTGCGGTCTTCGTATACTCTACAGTGGTAGCAAACAATATAATAAAGATTACTTGGAGTATTAACAAAAGCCAGCCGACTTTCGATCTGCAGATTGAGGCACCCATAGTTGTCCTAGTTGCTTAAAAAAACGAATGAATTTTTTCTTCTTTTTTCTTCTATAGTTTTTATTCTTTCGTGTTATCACAATTAGTTGCAGTCAAATCCAATCTGTAAAAGAAAAAGAAAAAAGATAAAAATCAGAGTTGATGAGTACTGTATAAAAGACTCTAATATTTACAGTTTAGTTTGTACACAGATGCACTAACGATAAATCCGTCACTGCTGAAAAAGTCACTATAAAATCCTACACAAATCAGCTATTATCGATATTGGGATACATTATTCTTGAATGGGAAAACGGTGAAGTTACGGTTGAAATGCATTTGATAACATGTTTGTGCGTTTAGATTCGGCTTTGAGTTAGTTAAACAACAACTCTTTGCGAAAAAATACACAGCTACAAGCCGGGGTCCAGAAATATTTATAAATGCAACTGTTTCGACGATTTTATCTAGCTCAGCGCTAGAAAATGTCGAGCTCTGAGCAGGTCAACCCTCTGGTAGGAGGAAATAGATTATGTCGAGCATAGTACATTCTAGACGTTCACGATCTTCACCATTTTCTTTCAATCAGTACAGAAATAAACCGCGCTCATGCTCAAAGCCACCCTCCCCAAAATACACACACACACAAACGAATTTGTGAGTGTGTATATATATATATATATATATATATATATATATATTATCCGAATTTTATAGTATGAAGTACCCATCACGGCTGGTCTTACCAATCGGTTTTACGCAAAAATACAATGGAATGGTATGTAAAAACCCAATTATATAATTCCGCTCATCAGAGGTAGCCGATATGGAAGATAATATGGCGACTGTCGGAGGTGGATTAGCACAACCGGTTAGCGGCTGATGAGAAAAGATTGGTGTAATGATAAATGGACCAGGGGATTTGACTAAGAGTTATGTCCCTTCGTTAGGTGTGTTGAGAAGCCGGCAAGAGTTATCTTGAAGTGGGTAAAGTGTGTATTAATAATATGGTATCCCTGCGGGGATGGAGTGTGTGGAATGAGGTGTGTGGTACGTGTAGCAGTGTCATATGTATAATTTCTTCTGTGGGTGTAGGTATATATAGCCCTGTGTTCGTTGGTTTGTTTTGTTTCTGTAAAGGATAAAGTCGTGGGGTTTTATATTAGCGTGCTGTGTGTAATATTTAATGTGTGTGTGTGGTGGGATCTGTGTTTAGGTAGGAGCATAATTTGCGTGAGATGGGTATGTGCTGGGTGTGGTGGGGATAGTTACATGCGGGATATCCGCCTTATAGGGGTGTACATATGTGTACATGGGTGCATTGGTGTGTGTCTTGGTTAAACTCTTTCTGCGGGGGCCAAGAGCATTTATGGACTGGCGTTTGCGGCAGGTCGAGGCAGGGGACATGTAGTTGCAGTCATGGTGGGTCGTGCAGGTATGATAGAATGTACTTTCATGCAGACAAGGATTAAATATCTCACTCCTGCTATTGAGTGGATACCTTTTAAAATCGCTCTCTTCTCAGCCAGGCATAAACTGCTTTCCCTGCTACTATTGACGTACGGTTTGCATCTTTCTCTGACATTCCACTTTATGCTGTACTTCGTAGCGCTTTCTTTCAAAGCCCAGACTTGCTTGGCTAGAGTTGTGGCGTTACATCACTCTGGGATGTTGAATGATGACTTGTGATTATTAAAGCGGGTTCTGAAGGGTCATTCAGTTGCCCCCACATATTACCGCACGCTCGGTTGTCCACTGAGTCCTGTTGCTATTCTGCCTCGTAAACAACTGTTTCCGTATAGCATTGGCCGTTTAGTGGACAAGTTGTGTTACCCCTACATGTGCATCCTGTTTCAGTCTCGGGTCTGGGTCTACCTCCTAAAATGTTTTTTTACACTCGTACAGGTATATATTCACAATCGCCGCAAACATGAATATATACATGTATAGAGGTGCATCTAAATACATATACACCCTCCTATCTATTAACACACCTACAACTTCAGATATACAAACGTATATACATACATATATGTATAAAGGAAGGAGACATGTGCATGACAGTCACTCTTATGCAACGGATACATAATTAAAAAAAGCAGGTCCTATCTTTAGTCGGGGGGTGGGGACAAAAACGTAACAAGTATTTTGTCATATGTGGACATGATTCAAAAGTTCAGTTCTTGAATTTAGACATGTAATGGAGTCTAAAGAACTTTTCCAGATGAGCCATCTTTCCATATCGTAAAGACCGCACTTTAAAACGCATAGCCTAAAAATTAGCTTTAGTTCAACTACAAATTTTAAATATATAATTGCACACAACACACAAAAACAACAACAACATATATGTATGTATATACGCTTGTATATATCTGCAGTTGTAAGTGTGTTGATAGGCAGGAAGGTTTATATATATATATATATGCACCTCTATACATATGTATATATATGTATATTCATGTTTGCGGCGAGTGTGAATATATACCTGTACGAGTGTACACACCTTTTATGCTTGTGTATATATTTCCATTTTTATGTCTATATATAAATGTAGGTATATATCTATGCGAGGATGAGGTTGAGTATGCATATATACGTATGTGTGTGTTTATTTGTACATATCGTGACAAACATTATTTACTTTAAAATATATTCGGTGGATTTATAATTTAGACATTGAGTTCATTTGCAGAATGGGGTAGATGGCATTCAATCTGACCCTATGTATCACTTATGTATATGCATCATCAATAACGAATATGTGGTTAAACGTCTGCATCTTGAATTCATGTAAATTGACTAGATAAAAATGTTCACTAAGAATATCTTAAGTGTTTCATAGAGGAGTTGATTATGTCTATTGGTATGGGTTAACATGTGATGTGTTGCGTGTGACGTGCGCTAATGAAAGTTGAGTTTAAAGAATTCAATGGTTGGCAAAGCAAAGAAGAAAAAAATCAAATATGAATGACATATCAACAAAGGTTTTCTATGTCTTCACTGAACAGCAGTTCTCTTTTGTATTATCTGTTTATAACTTCTTCTTATGCCATACAAGCTCCGCTCTGTACAAACATTTGAACTTTGATAATATCTATAAAGCATGAATGAGTGTGTGTCTGTGTGTTTGTGTGTGTGTGCGTATGTGTGTATATGTGTGTGCGTGTTTGGGTGAATGTGTATGTGTGAGTATATATGTATGTATATAAAGTAAGTTTGTACATATATATATATATATATTTATTCTCAGTATATAGATATATATGGGATCTTTTCTTTTTGATGGACGGAATCTTCTAGTTAACTAAATAATTTGAAACTTCGTATACTGGTAGAATGTGTCAAAAGAAAACATTATTGCAAACAAAATTGCAAACAAAATTGTAATTTGTAAGTTTAACGTAGTTTAATTCTTCGAATTTTAACCAATGAAATCCCAGCATTTGTACTAAAATCATTTGCTGCGTTTAAAAACTCACACACAGACGTCTTATTCATCCTTCTCTCTTCTGTCTTCTGTCTTCTGTCTTCTGCATGTGCTAGAAATAACAGCTATATCTCTTAAATCGATGAATTTCGTCGCCCAATATAAATATTAACGATATTTTTTTAATATTTTCTTTTTTTTACCGAAAAGGCTTCTCCCATGGTTTTGATGGGCCAGAAACAACAAAAACAAAACAATAATATGTCTAAATCGGTCTAGAGTGGGATATGAGGGTGCGCGTGGAGTGTGGGTCGTATTGTAAAAATTTGCGAAATATTTTTTCATAAAAGGATGCCCCAGCTTGTCGGAGGCTGTGATATAAATTGGGAAAAAAATCCTCGACACCAGTGCGTAATTGATACTTAATTTATCGACCCCGAAACGATGAAACATTCTGGTTTATTTACCTTTTGTGTAAATTTGTTGCGGCAAGGGGCAAAACACAGAGGGGACGCGAACTCACGAACGTGTATGTATGCTTGTGTGCGTATGTGTGTGTATGTATATCTCCGTTTGTATGTGTGTGTACGCTTATATATTAATTACTATGTGCTTGTACAAATGTATATGCATGTGTTTGAGAGAGAGAGAGAGAGAGAGAGAGAGAGAGAGAGAGAGAGAGAGATAGTGACAGGGAGAGAGCGTGTGTGTGTGTGTGTGCAAGTGTACGTGTGTATGTATCTGAATATATATGTGTGTGTGCGTCTGCTATGTTTCTTTATCAATATCGATAACGCAGCAAATGATTTCAGCTCAAATGCTGGGATTTCATTGGTTAAAATTCGAAGAATTAAACTATGTTAAACTTAGAAATTACAATTTTGTTTTCAATTTTGTTTACAATAATGTTTTCTTTTTACACATTCTACCAGTATATATATATCTCTATATATAAAACTGAAATGCGTTTTTACCGCTTGGTTCGCTTTCAATGCCACTACATCCCGTCCGATTCGCTCCAAAATTTACAGGGACATGTAGAATGAGGTGACGATGCGCGTGGGCTACCTTAGAAATCCCTATCTTAAAAGGTGTGGTTGCTAGGGGCCATCTTCCTACCTCACCCTATTTCCTCCAGTACTCTGTCACTCCTCTTCATTTGACAATGCAACTACCGTTATTTAATGTAAAGTCTTCCTCAAATCACTCTCTCACTCTTATCTCTTACCTTCCTATACATTTTACTCATGTATCTATCAGCGTTCATGGACAGTAACAAATATTACTCGCCATCCCCATCGCCATCGCATTCTATTGTCTACCTGTCAACACACACACACACACACATATATACATATATTTTTATTTTTATGTTTGCGTTTATTTTACTGTTTCATTTCCCTTTTAGTGGTTTGATCTCTAATTTAATTTCTACAGCGTGCACACACACACACACACACACAAACACCTATATGTGGGCCCCAGTACACACGAATGAAATCGGGTTCTCTTCATCAAAATGTGAAAAGGGGTCTACAATTATCATCGCCACTTATGTATGTCTTCCTCACTCTTTTTCCTAATGATAATTATCATCGCCACCACCACCACCACCACCAACACACAATCATGACAATCTTTCTCTTAAAACAAATCATGTTTACATTCCGACAAAACTCCTGCCGGTGAGCACACTGGTCGTTTCAACGCTCCAACTACGAATGAAGTTGCAGCACTCATGGTCGATGAGGTCCATGGAAATCGTGACATAATCCTCCGTCACCGCGACGAAGACGTGACTTTTGTTTCAGAATTACACCGATGTTACGATTGCTTGCAGTACCCTCTCCTTTTTCCTCATGGAGAGGATGGATACCACTTAGAAATTCAAAAGGTTGATCCCACAATTCTCACACTTCTTGACAAGAAGGTTTCCTGCAAGGCATTTTACGCCTATCGACTCATGGTGCGAGAAAACGATTTCAATTTAGTACTAAGGTGCCATTCTTTGACCAATCAGTTTTTGGTCGACATGTATTGTAAAGTTGAGTCCGAACGTTTAAAATACATTCGTTCTCACCAGGACCAATTAAGAGCAACAGAATACGTTAATCTAGAGGATGCAATGCGTCAAGACGGTGATGCAGCCAACGTAGGAAAACGTATTATTCTTCCTTCAACATTTATTGGCTCACCTCGGTATATGAATAAACGAATGCAGGACGCAATGACATACCTCGGTAAGTTTGGAAAGCCGGACCTCTTCATTACATTTACCTGCAATCCTACCTGGCCAGAGATTAAAGACAATGTGTTCGCTGGGCAGCTGCCAGAGCACAGACATGACATTGTGGCGCGCGTTTTTCATGCCAAGTTGAAGAAAATGCTATTTTTAATGAAAGTTTTGCATATATTTGGCCCACTGTCTGCTTGGATGTATACTGTGGAATGGCAGAAGAGAGGTCTTCCACACGTTCATATGCTAGCCTGGTGTCACGATAGAATCCACCCTGTGGATATTGACATAATTATATCTGCTGAGTTGCCCGATCAAAATGCTGATCCTCAGCTGCACAGCAGTGTGACAAAGCATATGATTCACGGTCCATGTGGTGACTTTAATCCGAGAAGTCCATGCATGAAGAATAAAAGATGTTCGAAGCGGTACCCTAGAGACTTTTGCGGTCAAACCTGCACTATGAATGACGGATATCCCATCTACCGAAGGCGTGACCCAGGTTTGGGTGGCCGCACAGCTACAATTAGACAACGGCTAAAAACATTCGATGTTGATAATGCCTGGATCGTTCCATTCAACCCTTTGCTTTCCAAAACATTTAATGCACACATTAATGTTGAGTACTGCAGTTCGGTGAGATGCATACAATACCTCTGCAAGTACATTAATAAGGGCGATGATATGGCCGTGTTTGTGTTCAGTGATGAAGACCTTAGACATGACGAAATTAAACAATTCGTTTTGGGTAGGTATGTATCCTCCAATTATGCAGCGTGGCGCATTTTTGGATACGAGATTCATCTAAGCTCACCAACAGTTTTCCACCTGAATGTTCATTTACAGAAGAGACAGCTGGTTTACTTCACAGAGAAAAATGCACGTCAAGTCATTGAAAATCCAAAAGGGACTACGCTTACAGCATTTTTTAAATTGTGTTCAGTTGATGAGTTTGCTGCTACTCTCATTTACCCTGAAGTACCGGAATATTACACATACAACAACAATAATTGGAAGCGCAGGTCACATGGAACAGAACTTGACAATTGGCCTGGTGTTTCTAGGAAGAACGTCATTGGACGTGTGTATAATATTCATCCTACCAAACAGGAAATCTTCTTTTTGAGAATGCTACTTCATGTAGTTACTGGACCGAAGTCTTTTGCTGATCTTCGCACGGTTGATGGTATCATCTGCGCCACTTACAGGGAAGCATGTTTGAGGCGCGGAATTCTTCTCAATGACGACCACTTACACAGGACATTAGCAGAGTCCTCAAATTGTAAACTGCCATGACAAATGCGTCGATTGTTTTGTAGCATATTAATCCACTGTAATCCCAGCAACCCTCTTAACCTCTGGGAATCGTTCAGACAGAGCCTATCAAAGGACATACAGGCTAATTTAGCGCTACCTGATGGCAACGACGATGTTTATAATGAGGCATTAATCGACATGGACAGACACATCAGACGCTATGTTATACGCGGTTTAAGTGAATTCCATCTGCCAACACCTGTCCATCATGAAGCGCCTTTGGATGTTGAATACATGTCAAAAAAACTACAACATTGCCGAATTGACGGAAACAATTACGCGAGATGAACCAAGACTTTTGCCTGAACAAAGAGAGATTTATAATGAAATTATTGACAGCGTTACATTGAACCAAGGAAAGCTTTTCTTTTTGAATGCTCCAGGTGGTACTGGTAAAACTTTCGTTATCAATTTGATTCTCGCAAAGCTGCGCGCTGAACGCCGAATTGCCATTGCATGTGCTTCAAGTGGTATTGCAGCGACACTGCTTCAAGGCTGCCGTACGGCACATAGTGCATTCAAATTGCCCATGGACATTGGAAAGAAAGATAATCCTATATGTAATATAGATCGTAGTTCCTCAAGAGCAAGACTTCTTCGTGAATGCAGTCTTTTTATTTGGGATGAGGCTACAATGCGTAATAAGGCCATGTTTGAAGCTCTTGACAGAACTCTCCAAGATTTGCGTCACAATACAAAAATAATGGGTGGGGCTACGTTTCTCATGGCAGGAGATTTTCGACAAACTCTTCCTGTTGTCCGAGCAGGCACTAGAGCCGATGAGGTTAAAAGCATTCTTATGTGTGGCACAGTATTATCAGTCGCCATCTTCAAACAAACATGAGAGTCCACCTACATGGTGATGTGGAGTCTGAGGCTTTCGCAAAACACCTATTAGATCTTGGTGATGGAGTTTTGCCTTTCGTTGATGATGAGCATATTCGGTTGCCTTTTGGGAATTTCGTTCCAAATGTAGAGGAACTTATAAGAGCCGTTTTACCTGACGTCGAACCAACTTCCAGGATCTCGATTGGCTAAGAGCAAGAGCTATTCTATCGCCTCATAATACAACAGCTGATGCTACAAATAAACAAGTACTTGATATGATTCCTGGTGAGATAGTTTCTTTAATGTCCATCGATAAAAATAAAGATGAGAATGATGCAGTCAAATATCCACCCGAGCTACTCAACAAGCTAACACATCCGGGACTTCCACCTCATCGTTGTGTTTGAAAGTTGGTGCTCCAATCATGGTGCTCAGAAATATGGAAACGCCTGAAATATGCAATGGAACCCGAATGGTTATAAGGAGGATTCAAAGCCATGTTATAACTGCTGAAATTTTGAGTGGCCCATTTGTAGGAACAATCAAGATGATACGTAAAATGAGTATTTCACCCTCTGATGTTCCCATTCAGTTTAAGCCCTTTCAATTTCCGATAAAACTATGCTTCGCGATGACAATCAACAAGTCACAGGGACAATCACTGGACATTGTAGGCATTAACCTGTCACAACCGGTTTTCAGTCATGGTCAATTGTACGTAGCCTGTTCTCGAGTTGGAAATCCACATAAACTCTTCATTCTTGGCAATCATGAGCGCACAAGGAACGTGGTTTATCAGGAGGCTCTGACAAAAGAAAACTGATTGTGAGTCATGAAATTTTGCTTGATTTTTTATTTTGCACCTCTTCATTCTTGAAAATAAAGACATTAAAAAGAACATGCTTCATAAAGAACATTGGGTTCACATGTTTGCAAACATTTGATCCAACTCATTCTCTTTATTCCTCATTTTCCAATTCCTTCTACGTCTCCATTAAACCGTTTTGTCAAGTTATTGTTTCTTCGCTAACATAAGACATTCATAAAGTGAATGAGTTGTTAATTACATTTTATACACTATTCTATTGTTTAGGTGGTGTCGAAAGGACTGGAATGTGTCACCATATAAACTCTCTCAGTCAAACTCCCAACTCATGAGTTCACGTCGTGATACTCTTTCTACAAAACTGAGCTGGGTGTGAAATCTAATTTCATTCACTATTACAGATTTTTTTATTTTTTAAACAAACACATTGCCTCTTTCGTTTTAAAACAATAGAACAATACTACCTTAATACATTGGTCCAACAAACAAAACGTCCAACACTCATATTCTTTTATGTATCTGTCTTCCTCCATCACTCACTCACTTTTCTCCCTTCCTTTCACATTCTATCTATAACGTCGTTTCACAGCGTCTACCTCCCTTACATTCACTTCTCTATATAACGTCGTTTCACAGCGTCCGTTATCCCTCCTCCCTGTCTTCCACAGCGTTTTCACACACTCTCACTCTCTACATCTGTCTGCATTCATAGAGAGAATTATCATCGCCACAACCACCACTCAATCATGACAACAAATATTATGAATCAGATATTTATTGGGTTAATTTATATGTGTGTGTGTATCTATATATAAATATGTATATATGTAAATATGTATATACAAAGTGCATATATCTGTATTTATATATATATATATATATATATATATATATATATATATAATTTGTATACATTTATATATATATACCACGCTCTTACCCGCGCGTAGAGCGGGTCCCTTCAGCTAGTCTCTATATATAAAACTGAATTGCGTTTTTACCGCTTGGTTCGCTTTCAATGCCACTACATCCCGTCCGATTCGCTCCAAAATTTACAGGGACATGTAGAATGAGGTGACGATGCGCGTGGGCTACCTTAGAAATCCCTATCTTAAAAGCTGTGGTTTCTAGGGGCCATCTTCCTACTTCACCCTATTTCCTCCAGTACTCTGTCACTCCTCTTCATTTATAACTTTCAGAATGCCACTACGGTTATTTAAAGTATCTGTCACTATCGCTATTTCCTTTCTTTTTCACTGACTCTGTTTCCTACCTTCCTATCACTTCGGCGGCGTTCTTTGAAGTATATGTCTGTCACCAACAATCAACACACGAGTGTGAGAACAAATATTATGAATCAGATATTCTTGCGTTCATTTATATGTGTGTGTGTGTGTGTTCTATATATATATATGTATATATAATGTATGTGTGTGTGTGTTCTATATATAAATATGTATATATAATGTATGTGTGTGTGTGTGTTCTATATATAAATATGTATATATAATGTATGTGTGTGTGTGTGTTCTATATATAAATATGTATATATAATGTATGTGTGTGTGTGTGTGTGTTCTATATATAAATATGTATATATAATGTATATATACAAAGTGTATATATCTGTATTTATGTATATTAAACTTTTTCATACTTTTTCATAGTTATATATATTTTTAAACAAATTATAAATATAATTTCATAATTTTTATTTTCAATTTAAATAATTTAAAGTTTTCAATTTTATATTTTACTAGCAGTATCGCCCGGCGTTGCTCGGGTTTGTAAGGGAAATAACTATATAAGCATTTTTAGTGAGTTATAGCAAAAGAAATAGCAAAAAATGCATTAAAGATGGAATAAAAAATGATAGTAATTTCTTTTTTAATCGTTGACTCATCGTAGACATTTTTACAGAGTTACTTCCCTTATATAATAGCGAAAAATGCATTAAAATGGAATAAAAAATGATGGTAATTTTTTTTTTAATCGTTGACTCATCGTAGACATTTTTAGAGAGTTACTTCCCTTATATAATAGCGAAAAATGCATTAAAATGGAATAAAAAATGATGGTAATTTTTTTTTTAAATCGTAGACTCATCGTAGACGCGCGCTAATACCCAGAAGGGCTCGATATGAATCACGACTATAAGATACCCGGTTTTGGTTACACTGCACCGCAAAATGTGGGAGTAGTTAGGAATCTAAATCGTAGGAGACAGACACACAACCTTACTTTTATATATAAAGATTTGTGCAACAACTAAAACATTCGGTTGTGCAAATTGTTTGCACAGGAAACCTGCCCTGTGTGGCGGTTTTTGCCGTTTTTGTGGATCTGTTTCAGCTTTTTTAGCGATTTCTGTTTTGGCGACTTCAAGCCATGAAGTCGTTGTTCTAAAAGAACGCTGGTCTCCTTCACAACGCATTACGACGTTGATTTCCTTACACTCCCTTCCCCACAGCTTCACGAGGGAGGGAAGAAGGGGGAGAAGCAACACAGGTGCAGGCGTGAGCGTGGACGCCAACTCCGCCGCCATCGACACACGAAAAAATATGCATTAAAATGGAATAAAAAATGATGTTAAATTATTTTTAAAATCGTACACTCATCGTAGACGCGCGCTAATACCCAGACGGGCTCGATATGAATCACGACTATAAGATACCCGAATTTGGTTAAACTGCACCGCAAAATTTGGGAGTAGTTAGGAATCTAAATCGAAGGGGACAGACACTCACATAACTACAGTTTTATATATATAGATATATTTTCTATGTTATATTTTCTTTTTTTATGTTTTTGTTTTTGGTTTTTCACTGTTTGATTTGCCTATTAGTGGTTTTATCTCTAATTTAATTTATACAGATATATATCTCATTTGTATACATTTGTATATATAATGCGTGCACACACACACATATATATATATACACATATATATATATGTGTGCATTACGTAGTCGGTCGATTCAGCTGAAAATATGCACACCTATGTTAAAGGTGCTGACAAGTTTGCATCACAACTATTTTGTTCCTCAAATGAAAGGCGTCACCTCTAGGACAAAATTCCTCATCTTATAAAATGTGGCCCCAGTACACCCGAATGAAATCGGGTTATATTAACCAAAATGTGAAAAGGGGTCTAAATGAGGCTGGAAGGGGATTAAAATTTCAAAGAGCGGGTGTTTAGGAATTCTCTGTTGCATCAAGCTAAAAAATTTGCGCCAGCCTTTTAATCGTCAATGTGTTGCCGTCCATGATAAAGAAGTTTTGAATGCTTGCCATGGTGAGTCTACTGTCGTGAGAAAGAATCACTTCAAAAATTGGTGTTTACGAATTTTCTTTTACATCAAGTTCAAAATTTTACGCCAGCCGCTAAACTGTCACTACGTTGCTGTCCGTCGTTAACAAATGCCAGCCATGGTGACTCTACTATCCTCAGATTCTATCCCTTCAAACTTTGGTTTCCAATATTTTATTATTTTTATTCAGCTCGCAAGTTCGTCTGTCCCTTTTGAATGTTAGCGTTTTGCTGTGTGCCTTGAAGCAGACCTTTTCATTGCCACTGCCTCATATTTCTGATTGATCTTTCTAAATATTTTATTTCTCAACTTACTCAAGATCTTCTGTTGTTTATAAATGGGAGAGAGATAGATAAAGATAGAGAGTAAGAGAAAGCGAGGGAGAGTCAAAGAGAAAAGAAAAGTAAGAGAGTGGGAAAGTGAGAGAGAAAGGAGAGAGAAACAAATACGGAGAATCATCATCATCATCATCGTTTAACGTCCGTTTTCCGTGCTAGCACGGGTTGGGCAGTGTGACCGGGTCTCGGAAGCCAGGAGGCTGCACCAGGCTCCAGACTGATCTGGCAGTGTTTCTACAGGTGGATGACCTTCCTAACGCCAACCACACTGTGAGTGTAGTGAGTGCTTTTTTCGTGCCGACGGCACTGGTGCCAGGGGGGCTCGCAGTGGCAACGATCGGTTGGTGCTTTTTACGTGCCACCAGCACAGAAGCAAGTCAAGGCGGTGCTGCAATCGGCCACGTTCGGATGGTGCTTTTTACGTGCTGAAAGGAAGCAACAGAAAGTAACACCCACACTCTTACCCGCGCGTAGAGTGGGTCACCTTCAGCTAGTATATATATATATCCATATATATGTCCATAATATATATATATTTATATATTTATATATATATATATTATATATATATATATATATATATATTATATATATATATATACATATATATATATATATTATGGCTGCCCCCTCGTTATCGAGTATGCCCATTGCCCGAAGCTTAACTGTTACTGGTGCTGTGATCGAATGTGACTTTTTAGCCCAGCTAAAGATCTACAATGTCTTGTACAGAATTGGCAACTGAAACCTTTACCAGTAATAGCCGGCTGTAGTTGTAACTGGGCTTCATATATATATACATACATACATACATACATACATACCTAACTTGTTTAAGTGGCTATTCGCAATTTACAACACCAACGCAGCAAATGTACTCGTCATTAAAATGACGGAGGGTGACAGTGAGCACCGGCATTGTTGCAAACAAACACACACACGCGCGCGCGCATTCCTATGGAATTGTTTAGTTTTTAAAAAATCAATTTAAAAATCTGTGATTGAGATGGAATAGATCCATATATATATTCACATACATACATGTATATATGTACATACACACGCGCGCGCGCACACACATATAAATGCCAAAACGAATTTTTGTGTCAGTGTGTCGCACTTTGACCCCCTCTCTCCCTATTCAATGACTCTTCTGCTCCTTTGCTGGGGTGAGAGTAATACAAGGCATAGAGAAGGTGAGGGCGGTAGTAGATTGACAGTTGAGATGGTAATGGGGTGATAGTAATAGTATGAGCTGTAGTTGTGACAGAGGCGGAGGCGACGATGTTGATGTTGTCGGTGGTGGTAGTAGTTGAGGCGGTCAAGCAGGACGGTGATAGTAAGGGATGTGAAAGACAGTGGTGATGGTGGTGGAGGGGAAGTCGGCGAAGTCAAAGGTGTTGATGCTAGTGGCGTGAGAAGTCTGAATGGTGTATGTATGGCAGTTGTGGTGGCAATGGTTGTGGCACTGGTGATGGTGATGGCTGAAAACACTCAATAGAAAGAGAGAGAGAAAGAAGTTATACAGAAAAAGAATTATACTGACCCCCGAATAGAAAGACAAAAATTTTGTTTATCATGAAGCTTTGCAATAATTTCCAAGTCCACATATTATATCATTGTTTTGACAAAAATTGTTCATTGCTTGAAAAATATTGGTCAAGTTTAATAAAATTTAATATGTACTCAATGCATGAAGTATCATTATTGGGCTCACAGCCCAATGAAGAGCCCTCCACAGAAGCTAGGTAAAAGGCCAGTCGATAGGCTATTATTTAATTAACGACGCAATTTCAAGTTTCCAAGCTTTACGGCAATTTTTTTTTCCTTGCAGCGAAATATCCGTACGGCTAATTGTCTTACGGTGAATAGTCCTACGGCGAATTTGTTTACGGCAAATTGTCCGGTCACCACATTGCGTAAATGTTATTTTAATGAGTTATATCTATATATCAGCCTATGAAACACATCTGTACCACCGAATGGTCGTGGAGCAGTTGTTAAGTGTTGATGCCAGATGGGTCATATCACTTTATACACACACGCACACACAGACACACATATATGAATATAAGGCGAGCTGTTCACAACCAGAATGCATTTTTGCCCAACATGCAATTGTGCCAGATTTCATATATAATTCTATACGTAGTATCGTTAGGATTTGTCGAAAGTGAGAGAGACTGAAAAGGTGTGAGACGTGTAGAGAATACCCGGATAAATAGGGGAATTCACCCCCTTTTTTTAACACATTAATATTATTTCGAATTCTTGGCGAAAAGAATATCACAAGTAAATATTCAAATTTTTGAGACCCTAACATAGAAAGGGTGAATATACGGAGTAATAGAGAGCTAGATGCGACATGACTGAACAATATAAAAAATAAAACAAACACATGATGACCAATATGAAAGCGTTATTGATTACAGGTCTACTCGGCCATAGAGCGTTTGGAGCTAAACTATAACAAGAATACCTAATTAGTGGCCCTTTGGTATGTCTACTATAACTATACCATCTATAGCAGTAGTCACCATGATACACAACTCCTACTTATAAGATCTTTACTTATATATTACTAATTCACAAACATATTATGGAATATCTTTTCTTCATTTAGCGCAAGGGCTGGAATTTAGCCAGAAGGGAGCAAGTCAACCACAGTGTTTGTCAAGTATTTATTTATCGACGCCGAAAGGATTAAGGCAAAATCGACCCTGAAGGAAATTGAACTCAGAACGTTTTGAGGAATGTCCCTAAGCATTTTGTCTGGTGCGATGACATTTCTTGCTAGTCGCCTCACATATTACGGAATATCAAACGCCAAACTGTTCTTTACTCTTAAAAAGACTCCGCCGGTTACGACGACGAGGGTCCCAGCTGATACGATCAACGGAACAGCTTGCTCGTGAAATTAACGTGCAAATGGCTGAGCATTCCACAGACACGTGTACCCTTAACGTAGTTCTCGGGGATAATCAGCGTGACACAGAGAGTGACAAGGCTGACCCTTTGAAATACAAGTACAACTCATTTTTGCCAGCTGAGTGGACTGGAGCTACGTGAAATAAAGTGTCTTGCTCAAGGACACAACGCGTCGCCGGGAATCGAACTCACAACCTTACGATCATGAGCCGAATGCCCTAACCTCTAAGCCACGCGCCCTCACACTCTTTACTCTAGTCGATTATTCTATATCTGCGCTGTAAGACTGTGGCCTAACGCTGCTGTGCTACAGATTCCCACCTTTTGACCCCATGTAAAGACGACTTTCTGAATTAGCAGAAAACCTTGGATGCTATTAAGAGAATGCAAACAGGTCGTTCAGACACCGCATCCTTGCCCCTAATTGCGAACGTGTAATATGCACGACATAGAATGAGAACACTGATCAAGTATTCGACTTCCAAAAAAACAATTCGTAACTCTTTAAGGTATACTGTATTTATCCCGCATAGAAAGTTAAGACATTCTTTGTCTCTAATGATCATAACTTATATAATAACCTTTAACCCTTAAGGCGGCGAGCTGGTAGAAACGTTAGCACGCCGGGCGAAATGTTTAGCGGTGTTTCGTCTGTCTTTACGGTCTGAGTTCAAATTCCGTCGAGGTCGACTTTGCCTTTCATCCTTTCGATAAATTAAGTATCAACAGTTGCGTACTGTTGCGCACTCCCCAAAATTTCGGGCCTTGTGTCTAGAGTAGAAAAGAATAACCTTCAATCTTATATCTAACAATACAGGAAAAATCAACCTATGCGTTGTGACTAACCATTACAACAGACTTAGAGAAGTCAATCAATGCTGCGTTCCATTTGTTCATATAAGGAACTCTGTTTCGAGTCCATGTTGTGAATAACAATCAACGTTGTGTCCTCTGTCGTTACATCTGTCCATATATAAGGCCCACCAAATAATGTTTTTCCCGTGTCCTTACAGTTGCTCTTATACAATAGTCCGACCACTTCTACGCTTGCTCTCATTATATATTCTTTTATTCTTTTACTTGTTTCAGTCATTTGACTGCGGCCATGCTATAGCACCAACTTAAACGGTTTTAGTCGAAGAAATCGACCCCAGGACTTATTCTTTGTAAGCCTAGTACTTACTCTATCATTGTCTTTTGTTGAACTGCAAAGTTACGGCGACATAAACACACCAGCATCAGCTATTGATGGCAGTGGAACAAGCACACACACAGACACACACACATACACACACACACACACACACACACCACACACACACACACACACACACACACAACACACACACACACATATATATATATATATATATATATATAATATATATATATATATACGAGGGGCGTTCAATAAGTAATGCCCCTGACCCACTTCCCATAGCAGTAGAGCAACGAAACTTGGCACAGTTATTAGTCTTTTTCTACATAGGAACCACCCAGAGTTACGCATTTCTCCCATTGTTTGATGCAGCTCTGGAGACCGTTTTTGTAGAAGACCCCCAGCTTGGTCCTCCAACCTGAACGTGACTTCAGAAATCAAGGCTGCATCATCTGGGAAACGCTTTTCTTTCAA
>NC_043014.1:26255534-26265534 GCF_006345805.1 Octopus sinensis | reverse complement strand
CAAGCAAAAATACCCTGTTGTTGATGTTGAAATTCCAAGAAACCTTAAAACAAAAAGGAACAGGGACATACATACATACATACATACATACATACATACATACATACATACATACATACATACATAGAATTTGGTCATCAGAAGTCTCAGCCTTCAATAAGCATATTACATACAACACTATTGCTGTACCTACGTTTGTTCTTCTGAACTGGTCACTACAATAACTACAGGAAACTTCAACATTATTGAAGATGTAAACAGGCTATACTTCCTATACAAGGAAGGTGGCCGTTTTCTCAAATTTATGTTGTATGAAGCACGGGTTGTGACACTGAAACAACATTTGCAGCAGAGGAAAGAGACAAGTAGATATAGACTTAATATGTATGCATGCATATATATTTTTTATTATTAATAAAAGTATGTGCGCATTGGTTCAAGTATATGAGGGTGTGTATACGTATATATGTATGAGTTTATATATATATATATATATATATGTGTATGTGTGTGAGTATGTGTGTGTGTGTGTGTGTGTGTGTGTGTGTGTGTGGTGTGTGTACGTGCGGATATATAAGTGTACGTGTAAGTGTGGGTGTATATGTAGCAATATATATATGTATGTGAGTGAATGTATAATGTGATATACATGAAGGTATAGCGTGTTTATTTTGTTAATTTGTTGTTTTGGCTCGCTATTCGTATTTGGGACATTTCGTTTGTATTTGTATTATTTTGTCTTTGTTGTATGTATTTAGATTGTTTTCCGTTGTCCGTATCGAGTTGGTTTCGTTTTCCGTTTTCTTTCTTAAAATGGGAAAATAGTTATCTCTCTTGTATTTACCTTAAACTATAACTTGAATAAATAGTAAGTTGGATTTAAATTATAAATTCCTTTATTTAGATTTGAATTAATATATAAATTTACCATAAATATATATACGTGTGTATGGAATTGCCTATGTATACATGCTGTATACATAAGATATTTAAGAAGATATGTTTGTCTGATGAAACCTCATTATATTTAAAACGGTGTTTTACTATTCTTGAAAAACCTTTTTTTTTTTTACTAGATGTGTCGTTTGTATAGAATAATAAAATTGAAATGAATTTATCATTTAATGATTAAAAATTATTAAATTGTTCAATTTATTTTGGTTTCCATTCCTAATTTATATTTCTAACACACACACACACATATATATATATATATATATATATATATTATGTGAAATAGAAAGATGAATAATCTTGTAGTAGATTAATCAACAGTTTAACCGATACCTTAGTAGCAAAAATCACAGCAGTAAACACGTGTAGAATGAAATAAAACGATTTCTGTTCAATCTGCGTTCAGCTCCATTTCTTCAATTCACCAATAATGTTTTATATATATATATATATATATATATATATATAAGGAAAATAAGACAAGATAGAAAATGCTAAAATAATTTTATCATGAAGAACATTTTAGTACCGGTTTTAGTTATTGCGACTTTTTCAATATAGAATAAAGTATGAAAAACAATAAAATTGTAGAAAAATTAAAGGAAATGTATTTTTTATAAATATTTCCATAACTTTTCAAATACAAGGGACATTTTCCTTTTTTCTGTTTCTCTCACTCTCTATCTCTCTCTCTTTCTCTCTCTCTCTTACTCGTGTGAAGGCTTGTTAGCAGGTAGTAGGTAGTAGTAGTCCTAAAAGAATATTTTATATGAGTTCTTGGCTTTAATTGTTTGAGCAGCACTAGTAGCTGAGGAAGGAGGCGGCGATGAAGAAGAAGAAAAGGAAGAAGAAGAAGGAGGTGGAGGAGGAGAAGAAGAAGAAGAAGAAGAAGAAAAGAAGAAGAAAAAAGAAGAAGAAGAAGAAGAAGAAGAAGAAGAAGAAGAAGAAGAAGAAGAAGAAGAAGAAGAAGAAGAAGAGGGAGCATGAGAAGAAGAGACGGAATAATAAAAATACAAGAGTGGTATGACAATACTAGGATGTTGGTGGAATCCTCTTAATTCACATACATATATATGTATATGTAAGTATATACACATATGTACATATACATACATGTATACATACGTACATATGACTGCCAGACACAGCTTTTACAACACTATGACTAGTCGATCATGTAATAATTTATCACAAGCTGCATGACCTCGGCTTAGTTGAAAAATTTAGGAGAATAGCTACACGACTTTTTATTATAGAATTCCGACAATAGTGATGAATATAGCCATCTCCAAGGAAACACAAATAGTGACAGGGACCTGTCTTGGGGCCATTATTGTTCATAGTGGTCCTCTCAGATATGCCCTCATCCACAAAGAGAGCCACCCTCACAAGCTATGCAGATGATACAAAAGTTTCACTGATAATAAAAAAGTCAGATGGTGGCATGCACCTGCAACAAGAGTTAAATGCAATATGCAAACGGGCTGACGACAATAACATGCAGTTTAATACTGGAAAGTTTCTAGCCCTACGCTATCAGCAGACAAAGTTAATTACAAGGAAAACGTGGAGGGTTTGCAGTTCCAGAAATACAATCGGTGGTGACCTGAGTAGTGATAAAGTCAGCAATGAAATGCAGGTGGCTTACCTGATGAAATCTTACACCTTTCAGAACAAGAGAGCAGGAAACCGTGATGGTCCCCTGGCGAACTTTTGTCCTAAGCTGTCTTGAATATTGCTCCCGACTATGGTCACCACACTGTGGAATTGATAGAACCCGAAGCAGTCCAGCGAAACTACATGAAGATAGTCTCAATGCAGCAAATTAGCCACTGGGGAAGATTCAAGAGCTAAAGACTTTGCACCTAGGAACGAAGAAAGGAATGATATGCTGCAATATAAAATATCTGGAAGATCTTGGAAGGGCTTGTCCCAAACTTTGTCGTTGAAAGTTATACAAATGCTATTGATTGCATGATGACTAAAATCACTTCCCTGCCATCAAAATACAAGACCAGATACTGTAATAGCTTATGATTCCACACCTCTTCAATGTTCTCTCTAATGAGCTGAGAGACTTACATGGTATGCATGCAGATGTCTTCAAAACTGAACAGGATCTTCTACTGTCAAGAGTCCCAGCCGAGCTAATGTTACTGCAAGAAGTGGGAATTAGGGTAACAGCATCTAACACCCTCATTTACTAAATGCTAACTTTTAAAGGAGAACTAATGAAGGTGTGGGTATATCTGTGGAGCTTTAACTAATATACATATATAATGAATTTGTTTTGCGAAATTCCTGATATGAAACTGTATGTTGAAACAGATATTGTTATATTTTAGGATGGTCAATTTTTGCTTGCCAAATAAACACACGCACTATATATTCGTTCTTCACTCATTTATTATTGTTCTTATTTTATCTTATGTCCATTGTCTGGAAATCTTTCGTTACACATCTCTGATCTTTTCAGCAACTCTTCCATCCACATGTTTCCTACTATTCTGTTTAGTCCATTCTGAATATATATATATATATATATATATATATATCAAATCCAAGGTGAGGAAAAACATTTTCCCCTAATTATGTTTTGCTGTTGTTTAGCCTTGTATCGACTCTTCTAATAGGACAAATCTAATATCTAATTTCGTCATTATTCCAGATTATATCTATCTAGAACATCATTATTGAATGTGTTCTCTATTTAACAGCATTAGTCAGTGATTTGATCTAACTTTGGTCGCTATTTCTAGCAGGTAGAGTGACCATAGAGAATGCTTGCAACTCGGCACCTGGAGGGACAAGTCGATGTCTTCCGACGGCGTCGTAGGACGTTGGACGGAAGGGCCGGTGAAAATGCTTGGAATCTGGTTAGGTCCAGATCTCCAGATAGAGAAGAATTGGAGCGAGATGACGGGAAAGGTGGCTCTCCTAACTCAGACCTGGTCTGAGAGGAAGCTGTCCTTGAAAGGGAGGGCGGAGGTTGCAGAGGTGTTTATCGCCTCTGTAATCACTTACCGCCTGACCGTCGTGCCTTGCCCCGATTCATGGCTGAACAAGCTGGAACGCATGCTCTTTCGCTTTTTGTGGAGGGGAAGCAGACCTCTTGTAAGGCGCTCTATCTGCTGCCAAAAGCCGCTGAAGGGTGGGTTAGTGATGCCGTGGCTAAAAACGCGCAGACATGCGCTCAGGCTTAGGCATCTCTGGCTTTACCTGGACGGTGAGCAGGTGTGGTCTCCGTTCGTCAAGCTGTTATTTCCACAGTTCAGATGGTTTACCAAACTGAACCCATGGATCAAGTGTAGACCGAGGTTGGGTGTGTGACATGTAGAGTGCCATCAGGCACTCGTGCTTCTCTCCCAGTCGGGCAACGCCGGTGGCGGGGATACAACCTCGTTCTTCTATAGAGGGTTAGTAGAGTCTAAGTGTGACGACGTCCTGGGAGAAATCCTAGGCTTCGACGAAGATCAACTGGCCAGCCTGTTCCAAAGAACATTCGGTCCGGGGCCTATGGATAATTACCAAAAGTCCCTGGCCTGGCAATGTTGCAGAGGAGCTTTACCGGTTCGAGATAAGCTCTTTAGACATGGGTGTGCACCTTCGCTGGTTTGTGCAAGATGCGAGAGGGACAGTGAAACTGTCCTGCACGCGATTGTGCAATGCCCCAAGGTGACTGAACTCTGGGCTTATGTCGAACACCTGCTGTCGCATTCGAGAAGAGTACAACTGTCGAGCGAATCTGTAATTAAGATAGTTCCGCCGACCTCCCTGAATAGGGAGGAGCGAGCCTGTTTTCTCTCGGTAGTTGCTGTGGCGAAAGAAGTAGTATGGAAGACGAGAGTGAAAGGAATTGCAACAGGCATGTTTATCTCCAGTTTCGAGCTAATCGACTTTTTCGTTTTCCACATGAAACGGAAAATAAGGCTGGAGAAGAAATGCCTGTCGCAAAGTGTGTTTCGTAAAAGATGGAAGTATATAGCAAGTATGTTGCGAGTGAAAGAACCTGTTTAAACGAGAATATAAAACAGGAGAAAGCAAAGTCTTCAGTGTGAGTATGTGGTTTGTGGGGTCAACCGCATCCTCCACTTCATTTTTTGTAAATCACTCATTCTCATTTAATTGTATATATTTTAATCGTTTGTTTATTCATACGTTTCGTCTCATTCGATACCCTGACCCCAACGTTTGTTTTGTCTGTCCTCTTTTTCTCAACCTTATGGTGAATAAAGAAATTCTCTCTCTCCCGCTTCTCTCTCTTTCTCTCTCCGTCTCTCTCTATCTCTTTCTCTCTCCCTCCCTCACTCTATCTCCCTCACTCTCTCTCTCCAGGAAGTATTACTAAATGATAACTACTTAATCCTGTCTCATCATCAGTAGATTGAAGATCAAAGACGTTCCACCTAGGAGAACAGCGTATCTTTCTTTTCAGTCATTGAATAGATTCAGGAATGCATTATTGAATTCCATTCATTATATATTTATTTGTTTATTTTTTACAAAGACTGTTTGGTAGAATCTGAGTGAGATTAGGCTATTATCTCTTACGGGTCAAGTGATTAGTAGAAAGTCTGGTATAATTTTCGAATTAATTAACAATCTATCAAGAACACGCACTAACAGACGAGAACGGGCTGACACCCCGCGTATTCTTTCACAGCTAAACTCTTTTTTTCCCTACTGTCTACTCAAAGAAGGGCAACGCCCAAACTCCCCACTTTTCTTTTCAAGGAAACCAGGACTGGTGAGAGGAAGAAAGGAAGTTATCCGCTTGCGGTTGACGTATCTCGAATCTTTCAAAAGTGTTCCAAGAATTGTGTGTAGTGATGTTAACCTGGCATTAGTTTAAATCTTTCACAAGATGCAAAGAACCGTAACAGATATCTCATAATATCTCAACCGATCTAACAATATTGCCAATCAATCACCTTGGACAGATATTTTATTTTATGGACCCTCCAAAAGGCGAAAGCAAAGTTCACCTTAGTTTGAATTTAAAGCGTAGAGAGCCGGACCAACTACTGCAAAGCTTTTTTTCCAATGCTGTAATGCTTCTACAAATTCGCTACATAAGTTTACTTTAAATACAGCAAATATAAGGAGGTTGTGAAATACCTCACGTAATGTTTGTTTACATAAACTTCCACTGATTATGCTTCGTCTAAATTGTCCAAAAATTCCGTTTATCCAACCATTCTGGAAATTACCCAGCGTGTCGTTGATGTTTATGTTATATCTGTTATATAGCCATAAGCATTAACTCCTATATCCGCATACATGTATGTGTACATATATGTATTTGTATATGTTTCTATGCATGCATATATGTGAGTGTATAGCGTGTGTGTATATACATACATAAATAAATATTTACACACAAACATACTCACACAGAAACACACACGCATACAATAAGTAATCCACCCACCTTTAGAGATATATTTGTGTAGATATATGGGTGTACAAAAACGCCCATACAAATACATATATAGGTGAGATACTATGATAGTGAATGAGGCATGAATTGTAAAGAGATAAAGGGTGAAATCTGATAGGTGAGCAGATAAGTTATGAAAAGTGACAGGGAGAATGTGAGAGTGGGAGAGAAATGATACGTATAAGTGAGTGTATATATATATATATAATATATATATATATATATATTAGCAGTTAAGCCCGGTTTCACCCGGTCTGTTGTTTTGATGATGTGGCTGTGATCGTTTTCGGTTAGGCATAATCTATAACAGCGTTTCTCAACCTTATCATTTCGGGTCCCCTTTTCGATTGGAGCCTCCAGCTGTATGAAAATTTCTCCCCCCGCCCCGTCAGAAAACAGCTTCATGAGTTGTGAAGAAAGAATTTGTACATAGTCTGTTTCTGAGAGATATTGTATTGGACCTCTGTCTAATCATTAAAACATTTATTTAATTATGAACATAGAAAGAAATTATACATTAATCCCTATTGTTGTAAGCAGTTGTATCCATAAAAATTTTATTTGCAGATGGCTGAAATTGAAAGAAGATATGTGAAATGGTCGTCTGTGTGTATATGTGTGTGTGTGTGGTGTGTGTGTGTGTGTGTGTGTGTGTGTGTGTGTGTGTGTGTGTGCGTGCGTGCTTGCGCGTGTGCATGTGAGAGAGAAAGTGGGTGAGAAAGAGAGATAGATTGAGTGAAGTGAAAATATCTTCGCAGAAAACAGCTTCAGGGGTTGTGAAGAAAGAATTTGTACGTCGTCTGTTTCTGAGAACTATTCTATTGGAGATCTGTCTAATCACATCTTTTAATGTACACACATATACATAGAAAATGTGATAGTTGATTTATGGAAAAGATTATGCGAAGTTTTTGAAATGCAACTCTGTGAATGAAAATGAAGTTCAGACGTCTACATGGTAGGTAGCCCTGGTAGAAATAGCAGCCAAGAAGGCGGTGACCTGGCAGAAACGTTAGCACGCCGGGCGAAATGCTTAGCGGTATTTCGTCTGCCGTTACGTTCCGAGTTCAAATTCCGTCTAGGTCGACTTTGCTTTTCATCTTTTGGGGTCGATAAATTAAGTACCAGTTACGTACTGGGGTCGATGTAATCGACTTAATCTCTTTGTCTGTCCTTATTTGTCCCCTCTGTGTTTAGCCCCTTGTGGGCAATAAAGAAATAAGAAATAGCAGCCAAATCTCCCTCAAAACACTCTACTGTATTAATCCGACAATTCTGCATATTATGATGTTTGAATGAGAAACTGTAACTAAAGATGAAGATAACCCCACAAAGAGGTGAAAGAAGAGAGACAGCATAGAGAAAGTTTTGGCTAGCTGTCATCCTGTAGTACCCTTGTTACTAGCGGAATGGTATATGACGGCTGTGTGAGCAACTGGTTGTTTTAATGGGGGAAGAAAGAGGGGAAAAAGTTTTAATCGATTTTCTCGGTAAGTATGGGAGCTAGGAAAAAACAGAAGTGGCATTAAGAAGTTGATGTTTTAAGAATTGCTTTAATAGAAAATGTTTGATATTTCAATCATCACGAAAAAATGAAGCTGTAAGAATTTACGGGGAAATTGTATGTAAGAAGTAAAGCAAAAGTGATTTTTAACTGTATTGCAACTTAATAGCAGACATATCCAATTTAAGAAAAGTGAAGATAAAAGTAAAGTGGAGAAGTATGGAAGAAGTCATTGTTATACGCTTATAGAAAAAATAGACACGTACCTTTTTAGAGAAGAAAATGTAGGTGAGAGCTATTGTATTGGACATCTGAGTAATGAGAGAGCAGAATTTGAAAGAAGATATATGAAATGGATATGTGTGTGTGTGTGTTTCTGGCTAATTTGGCGGGATTTTTGCAGTCAGCACGAGGTGGTTTGTATTTATCTCTGGAGGGGTAGAAAGGGGATCTTTTGAAATTGTCGTGAAAGTGAAAGAGACAAATAGTATGAGTGCAGTTCCTTTGAAGTTGGCGTGAAGTGGAAGAATTGATGTGCGTGCGTGTGTGTGTGTGTGAGGGAGAGGGAGAGAGAGAGCATATGCATGTGTGTATATGAGAGAGAGAGAGCATGTGTGTGTATGTGTGTATGAGAGAGAGAGCGTGTGTATGTGTGTGTGTTTGATGGGGTGTGCAATATGGGCGAGAGAGTTAACTGAAATGTTATTATTCACTTGTTGTAGTGAGAGAATGTGTGAATGAGTAATAGAGGAGAGAGAGGTTATGTATGTTGGCAGAGGGATTTCATTAGAAAAGTTTTAATCGATTTTCTTGGTAACTATGGTGGCTAGGAAAAAATATGCAAACTGCATTCCAATCTATGCATCTATCTCCACATGTGTGCCATTTTCACGCGAATCCACCGAGCCGTTTGGCTGTGAACTTCAAGACAAGAAAGAATACAACGCTTGGCCATGTACAATTTATATTATTGATATATATATATAGGCGCAGGAATGGCTGTGCGGTAATTAGCTTGCTTACCAACCACATGGTTCCGGGTTCAGTCCCACTCCGGTTGCATCTTAGGCAAGCGTCTTCTACTATAGCCTCGGGGCGACCAAAGCCTTGTGAGTGGATTTGGTAGACAGAAACTGAAAGAAGCTCGTCGTATATATGTATATATATACGTATGTGTGTGTGTGTGTGTGTGTGTGTGTTTGTGTGAGTGTTTGTACCCCAACATCGCTTGACAACCGATGGTGGTGTGTTTACGTCCCCGTAACTTAGCGGTTCGGCAAAAAGCGAAATGTAGAAAAAGTACTAAGCTTACAAAGACTAAGCCCTGAGGTCGATTTGCTCGACTGAAGGCGGTGCTCCAGCATGGCCACAGTCAAATGACTGAAACAAGTAAAAGATTATGTATTTTCTGCTGCTTAAAATAAAGTATATATATATATATATATATATATATATATATACGTGTGTATATTTAAAGATCTAAGAGCTACTATGTGGTCAGCCATATGCTAGAAGTAGATCACCTACGATCAAACTACAAAGAAAAGAATGTTCTCTAGAGAAATATTCAGCGGTCATCAGAACAATATGCGGGCAAGACATGAAAATTATATAAAAAACAAGAATCAATCGCAGAACGGCGGTTTCGCCTATTAACGTAATCCCTTCGTCCGTAGGGCTTGTCAGTACGATCGTTCCACAAGCAATATAATTTGTAAAACTAACCACCAGTTTTCTGTGGAACTAAGCACGTGTCTGTTTTTACACAGAAAACTGGTGGTTAGTTTTACAAACTATATTGCTTGTGGAACGATCGTACTGACGAGCCACACGGACGAAGGGATTACGTAAGTGATTTATTCGTTAATAGGCGAAATCGCCGGTCTGCGATTAATTCTTGTTTTATATTTTATATTTAGAACCGATTATAGTTTTTCAGTTTGGTGAATCATTGCAAATTTCTTCATATATATATATATATATATATATATATATATATAACAAATACGTTATATAATTAGGGTTCAGTAAAATAATTTACTTTACCACACACCGAACTTTTAGAAATAGCAGCCAAAAAATCTTAGCTATTTCTTCTACTA
>NC_043014.1:26245534-26250534 GCF_006345805.1 Octopus sinensis | reverse complement strand
TTTCTTTCTTTTTTTTAATTTTTCAACTGTCAGATGACTTTGCGAAGCTTACTTTTTTGTTTCTTTTGCGTTTTTGTATATGTGTTCTATTTTGTGCTGTTGTTGATGATTTTTATTGTTCTGTTTGCCTAATTTGTTGTGAAAAAGAAAACAACTAAAAGGAACTTAAAATAAAAGGGCGGAGAAAAACAGAATCAGCAACTGTACAAATTACACAGTAAGAGGGGGTGGAGTCAAGTCAACGAACTAATTGAGTAGCTGTCAATCATCTTAGATTGTGGGCGGGTTTAGTATGACTAAAAAAATGCTCCCTGTTCATTCAAACAAGCATATATATAGATTCACGCATATCTCTAAAAATGTGTGCCTGTAGATATATGTATACGAATATAAGCGCAAGCGTGTGTGTATGTGTCTCTGTGTGTGAGTCTCTGTGTGTGTCTCTGTGTCTGAGTCCCTGTGTGTGTGCGTGTGTGTGCGTACGAGAGAGTAAGAGACAGAGGGGAGAGAGTGTGCGAGGATAAATATAAATCAGGGAACTTATTTGATTTCATTTACACACGCACACTAGAGCGAACACATACATATACAGTTACATACCTACCTAAATACACAAAAACGCGCACACACAGACGAATTCTTACATACATACACACGCACACACATACATATGGATAGCAATGCGGAGATAAATTTATGCATGCATGTGTTCGAGTATGTGTGCGTAATTCAGGGTACGACCGACATCTACCTCTGTGGAAAGTATACATACATACACACACACGCACATGCATACGTACGTACATACGGATGTATGTATGTATGTATGTATGTATGTATGTATGTATGTATGTATGGACAGGCATTATGGAAGGGTGCACACTTAAAGGGTACTTTAAATTCGACTATGATGATGTATGTATGTATGTATGTATGTATGTATGTATATACAGGGCCGGTTTTAAGCCAATTATTGAGATTTGTTCAAATTGGGCCCAGCACCAAGAGAGTACTCCGCGTACATGCTCGAAGGACGCTGTGATGAACTAAACATTTCCTAATGTTTTTTTACTTCTTTAAAGATTTACTTCATAACGCCCGTAGCGGTTGAATCAGGTGAAAGGATCTTTTCAAAATTAAAACTGATAAAATCATAACTACAGTCAACAATTTCACAAAAGACGCGCAATGATTTAGCGATGCTATCTATAGAAAAATGACATTACAAAAACCATTGACTTTGAAATGATTTTGAAAGACTTCTCAGATGAAAAAAAGGTCCGATTTTTTGTATGTACGTACGTACGTATGTATGTATGTATGTATGTATGTATGTATGTATGTATGTATGTATGTATGTATGTATGTATGTATGTATGTATGTATGTATGTATGTATGTGCAGATTTGTATGTTTTATGTTCGTATCCTCATGCATATAGTTACATATCTAGACATGCTCATATATATTTAAATGATAAACTTCTGGAAAGTTTTACATGTTTTTACAGTTCCAATGATGGACTGGATCTGTAGTTTTCGAATTAGTTTTCTCCTTTCTGGTGTTGAGAAGACTAATTTCTCAAGATTGATATTTAGGCAATGTGTTACATATCTCAGGGCCCCAGTTATTACAGGTATAAACCTGAACTTGTAATCTGGATAGAGTAACTGTAGATTTCTCAATAGTTCAGCATAGGTGTTCTCTTTTTCAATGATCTTCAACTTTATGTTAACATCCGCTGGGCAGTTAATTTCTACAACTGTGCACAGTTTCTCTTCTCTATCCCAAATCATTATATCGTCTATTGTGCTTACATTTTATTGAGGTTTTTACTGGTACATTCCACCAGTATTCCTTTTCATTATGAGTGGATATGGCTTCTACCATATTGTGGGTTCTTATTTCTTTATCCTCGGGATTATCCTTCCGATGGATTTCATTATCGAGTGTCCTAGCTACAGCGTCATGTCTCTTCGTTAGATAATACCGTGGTGACGTTTTCAGACAACTGCTTATGATGTGGTTGATATCTTCAGTATGAACTCCGCAAAGTCTGCACCGGTTGTCACATTTTACGGCTTTTCCCGCATCTCTATACCTTTTCCGCATCAGGTACTTGGTTGATATTTCCTGTTCCTGGATAGCAAACACATTCCCTTCAAAGTGGGAGGTAGTATTCTAGTTATTCATCCATGATGAACTGCTTTCCAAATCGATGTTACTATTATCGCGGAACTTTATAACATATTCATGCATAGTCTTCTGCTCATATAGGTTCATCCTTTCTTCTAATGATATGTTGTGGTAGAGTTGTGCGACTTCTTTGCGTAAGTATTCTAGGTTAGAGTTTTGCTCAAGTCTTATGAAGTTATCAGCTTCATTTATGCAAACTTGGTCAATGGATGCACTTCGACGCTTGGTGATTAAAAGATATTGCCCAAGAGACATGATGCGACATTCAAAGGCATTTTGGATCGATGTTAAGCCTCTGCCGCCTTGTTTATGTATGTATGTATGTATGTATGTATGTATGTATGTATGTATGTATGTATGTATGTATGGAGTTACGAAGAAACCTTCTCCAGCTTCGTAGGGGAGAGTCACTTCGTATAAAACAGAGAGTGAAGCGGGGACAAAAGATGACCTTTTTTAACAACCCCTTCCAGTTCACGGTTGATCTCCTTAGAAAACCAAACTGTGGGAAGTTAATATACTCAAAAGAGGTAGAGAGTAGTGTAGCAGCAGTGCATTGTAACCCCAAAAGAAACATGTCATGAGTAAAATGTCCCTTTCCATTGCCAACGCTCAAACTCCACGCCCTTTTGAAGATGGCAGACTTCACTTTCGACGAAGTGAGGGCAGCGGTGGCAAAAGCTCATGGGGGTTTTGCTCCAGAGGCATCTGACACCAAGTATATAATTTACAAATATTGCCCACTATTGTTAAGGGTTCTGGCAAAGCTTTTACGTTTGATGTGGTAGGGAAGCAGGAACCCTAGCTCTGGGCACTCGCTGACGGCTGTTTGTCATAAAAGAAGAAAACTCAGCGGGACTTGATCAGTTTCATGACATCTCTCTTTTGAATCTCGTGAGGAATATCTTTAGGATCATCATTGCCAAAAGGTTAACATCATATCTCTTGTTCAACAAGTATATTGACACGAATGTCCAGAAAGGAAGGGTTTCTCTCTGCTGTAGATGCTTTGAGAACACATTAGCGATCAGCCATGTCATTAAGGAAGTAAGAAAGAACAAGAATTCACTCTCCGTTGTATGGTTAGAGCTTTCCAAAACGTATTAAAGCGTGCCTTACTAGTTGCTCTAAAGTGTATTGGAGTACTACCAATTACTAACAGAAGTAGTCACACTCAGAATGCACTACATGAATTTACTGAGGATGAGGTTGACACTGGTAGATTTAACCACAAAGTGGCAGCGATTGAGGAAAAGGCACTATGGAAGGGTGCACACTTTCCTAGGGCACTCTAAGTTCGACCACGGTGATTGTTTTTGTATTCCTGGAGAACAGAGAGATATCTGTTTGGCGTGACATTGCTGCTATCTCGTTGGTGAAGACAAGTCTGCCCCTCAGGTCCACTTGCATCTCCCAGTCTGACTGATTGCAAATTGGAAAACGGATCCCCATAGATTGCTTTTGATTTCGAGGGCTTTGTCACCTTCCTTTAGGAATTTGATACCTTATGCTAGTGGTGGCTGGTGTTTATTAGCCGTCACCATTTGCAGATCGGTCCACTTGGCAGAACCTTTTCATGTCTCCCAGTATCTTAGGGCATCCAGTCAAAATATGGTTCCAAGTCCAAAGAGTTACTCCGCACTGCTTGCAAAATGGGTCATTTTCTTTACTCCATATCTTAAGACTGCTTAAGGTTGGCAAGACGTCAGTGACAGCACGAGAGAAGGAGGACAAATTTCCCTGGTCAGTGTTCCAGAGTTCCTCCCAGGACAGTGGACGCCCACGCACCTGGTTCCACTGTATTCATTGATCCTTGTGGGAAAAGCCCTACTGCTTCTACCCGGTGATCCTCTTCAGCTGAATCACGGATCCTTAGCGCGATGAGTGCTCTCCTGCCCTTGGTATTGGTACTTCTTGATGCTGTAATTGCCAACAATCCAACAATCACCTGGTATTTCTAGTATGTCTCTGCTTCCTTCACAGATTCCTGGTGTTACCATTTTTCATTTTCTACCACACTTTATAGTCTTGGTGTGTCTGATTTTTTCGTCCCCAGACGGAAGCAATTTGGTGATTGCTCTTGCTTTGTGGCTTTCAATTCCTCCACCATTGATGAAATTGGTAAATGGTGCTTAGAGAACTTGCTTTGATTGACTTAGCTGAAATTTGAAAGAACGCCCACTCATATTTGCACGAACTTACTGCACAACATTTCCATTATCTCTACCCGAGTCATGGAAAAATCGCAAAGTAAAAGAAACCACTGCAGTCTGAGTATGATGTCATAATGGAAGCACCACTCTCTGAGCCTCTGAAGTAGCTGGCTTTTATCAATTGCCCTTAGTTTGTTGCCTAGTTAGGTTTTGGTGTCTTCAACATTGCCAATATCTTTTAGAGTAGGATAGTAACTTTTTCCATAGCAGCGGACTATTTTTTTCTTGGATTGTCGGAATCTCAGAGCCCTGAGTGCTGAAGGTGTCATTTTTCAGTTTTCATTTTAGGATATTCAAGTTCTGACATTTCACAGGGTTGAACTTCCCCCGTGACTATGTGTTCATCTTTTCCAGTGAGCTCTATGTCCACCGTATCCCTTGGATTCATGGTGTCATAACCGTTACGTCGTCCATGAACTCCCTGCAATTGGATTTTCTCTACTTCCCTCAGCTTGGGAATCCTTCCACTGCTTCTCTCCTACCTGAAGCATTCTTGTATATATATATATCTTTATATATAAAAGTAAGGTTGTGTGTCTGTCTCCTACGATTTAGATTCCTAACTACTCCCACATTTTGCGGTGCAGTTTA
>NC_043014.1:26178034-26240534 GCF_006345805.1 Octopus sinensis | reverse complement strand
GGCATGCTATATTTATGATCCAGCATAGTTTGTTTTCTTTTTCAATTCCTATTATCTATCTCATGGTCGCACTGAATCATAAAATCCCATAGGATCTTTGCATTTCTATTTTCGACAATGCCTTCTTTTGCTCTGTCAAGTCCATACGTGTTGCATAGTGTCCAGTGGACAAGCCTGGCTATATTGTTGTGGCGTCTCTTATATTCCTTCTGGGTGAGTGGCGCACATTGGCTGGTTATATGCCATACGGTTTCACCGTTTTGTCTACAGATTCTGCACTTATCACTTTCTATTATTATTATTATTATTATTATTATTATTATTATTATATTATTATTATTATTATACATACTTACATACATACATATACTGTATAGTCAATTCAAATGAACAATCAATTCAAATAAACGCGTAAAATTAACGAACAAGAGGACGTGTACAAGAAATGTTTTGGCTTGGCGCTCAGTGAAAAGTGAGAGTATAGCTCTTTGTCGGAAAGAAGAAAGGGAAAAGTGCAAAGAAGGAAAAGAAATCCCCAACAGCACGTGTGTAATTACACATGCGTTTGTGTATAAGTGTACATATGTGTGTGTGTGTGAACGTGTGAGTCTATGCTTGTGTATGTCTATATATATATATATATATATATATATATATATGCTCGTAGCTTAGTTGGCACGCTCTCTTTCTTCTCCCCTCTTTAATTCCTTTTTCTCTCTCTTCTCCCCCTCCCCTTTGTGCATTTGTCCCTCTTTTTCTCCCTCTCTTTGATTCCTATGCCCCCTTTTTTTTCTCTCTTCTCCTCTCACGTGACCGCCGGTCAACTAGCCTTTCGACTTCTGACCACCGCCACGACAACATCGTTTTCTTCGTCTGCAGCAAAAGGTATTTTTTCCAAATACGCCAGCTAAGCTTCGTTGAACTGTCTAAAGTCGTAAGACACCCGCTGCTTTTGTCCTGTTATTACTATTATTGTTTTTTGTATTTATATTCGTGTGGCATCGTCCGTTTTTCTGTCCTTGTTTCGTATACATTCGATCCTTTTTCCAAGAAATCTAATGCTCGTAACTTAGTTTTTCCTGGAGGCTGGCCGGATCGGAGCGATCTCAAGATTAATCAGCCGAAATTGCGAGGATGATCCGGTTCTTGACTGAAGATTGAAGGCTTCGTGTTTTTTGTATCGTCTTCTAAATGTTTTGCGTTCTTGTCCCAGTTTGTATTTTTCTACATATAATATATATATATGTATATATATATATATATATAATATATATATATATATATATATATACACACACACACACCACACACATATATATATATATATATATATATATATAATATATATATATATACATGTATGTATGTATATATGTATGTAAATGCGTATGTGTATATGCTTAATTTACATATATAGGCGCAGAGGTAATTGTGAAGCAGGACGTGTAATAGGGGTCAATCTCACTACATGGTATGTTGGGCATATACGTGCTACTATAACCTCGGGCCAACCAAAGCCTTGAGTGTGAATTTGATAGACTGAAAGTGAAAGAAGCCCGTCGTGTATTTGTGTCTGTATGTCCCTCTCCACCCACACCGATTGACAACTGTTGTAGTTTTGTTTACTTGCCCGTAACCTATCTTTTCAGCAAATGACTGCCAAAACTACTGCCAGAGAGTTAAAGAAAAATAATTATTGGGGTCGATTTGTTCGACTAAACCCTTTAAACCCTTCAAGATCATACTGCAGCATGGCCGCAGTCCAATGACTAAAACAAGTAAAAGATAGAAGAAAAGAAATAGGTATATATCAGTATGTAAGTACAATCCAGAGGTCCAAGGGTAGGAAGTTATTAACAGCATAAGTTAAATACTTCTTCACTTATCGAAGTTAAATGGAATTTCGGTAAGCTGATTGTCTCCATAGTTTAGCCACTAAGAATGTGAATAAACATACCAAAAATAAGGATTGGAAGAGGTAGAATATCGACGATAATTGTTTCATAAATAGGTGAAGTTTATTATGTAAGTAGTAACTAACGCGTTGGACCTTGGCCAATTTTCAGGCCTTAGTCACCTCAAGACAGGACGTAAACAATATGTATGTATGTATGTATGTATGTATGTATGTATGTATGTATGTATGTATGTATGTATGTATGTATGCATGTATGTATGTATGTATGTATTTACGTATGTATGTATGTAAATTTCTAGTGTAAGATTCAGAAAATCGTGCGGCTAGTACAGGAAGCTCCTCTTACGGACTCGGTTAACAGTCCACATAGTAATTCAATACAGTGAAGCGTAAAATAAAATGTCCATACAGCTGAAATCCAGAAGAGCCAATCTATGAAATTGTTTCATGAGGAGTATTATATCCACCTCTCATACCTTTTGAATTTTATGTGTTATTAGGTTGTCAAGAAAGTTCTTGCGGTTTTTAACCTTAAAATTCAGATGCACATATCTCGGCTCAAAACTTTATTAATCGAAATACGCACCATCAGAATCAACACACTTTTGCCAACGTTGAAGGCGTGTTTGGCATCGTCTTGGTTTTTGAAGCATTTCTCATGCAGGAAGTTGTCGAGATACTTGAAAAAGTGGTAGTCGGTAGGCGAGAGGCCTGGTGGGTATGGCGAATGAGGTAGAGTTTCGTAGCCCAATTCGTTCAACTTCTGCAGGGTCAGTCGTGCGACGTGTGTCTGAGTATTGTCGTGGAGAAGAATTGGTCTTTTTTTTCACCAATGCTGGCTGTTGTTGTCGGAGTTTCTTATGCATTTCATCCATTTGCTGATAGTACTTCTCTGCCGTAATGGTTTCGCCTGGATCCAAAAAGCTATGATGGACGAGACCACCCGCAGACCACCAAAGAGTCAACATTACTTTCTTTTGGTGCAACTTTGGCTTTGGTAAGTGCTGTGGTGCTTCGTCGGCGTCCAACCACTGAGCTGAGCGTCGCCGGTTGTCATAAAGAATCTACTTTTCATTGCACGTCACAATCTAGTCGAGAAACGGGTCGATCTTGTTGAAGAAGGGAAGACGACACTTCACAACAGCTTTAAAAAATTTTTTGGTTGTCGTTCGATTCGTGCGGCACCCATTTCTCAAGTATTTTTGTTTTTCCAATCTCTTTCAAGTGGTTGGAAATTGTCGTATACGTTACGTCTAATTCAGAAGCAAGCTCTCGAACAGTTGTGCGGAGATTGGCTTCCACTAAGGCTCTTAGTTGATCGTTGTCAACATCCGATGGCCGACCACTACGCTTATCATCTTCAAGACTCTCGCCACCGCTACGAAATTTCTTGAATCACCATTGTGCTGTACGTTCATTAGTGGTTCCTGAGCCGAACGCATCGTTGATATCGCGAGCTGTTTCAGCAGCTTTTCGGCCTAGCTTGAACTGGAATAAGATTATGCGAATTTTCTTTTTGTCCATGTTGTATTCAATGTTACGGAAAAAATTACCTAAGTATTCAAAGAGAAAAAGATTAACACGATTAGATAGAGCGAAAAACGGGCTTTAAAATGATATATAAAATCAAAGTAATTTAACGAAAATTAATTGCAAAATATATTTAAAACCAAAATTAAAAATTCCGCAAGAACTTTCTTGACAAACTAATACATACATACATACATACATACATACATACATACATACATACATACATGCATACATACATACATACATACATACATACATACATACATACATACTTATATGATGATGAGAGTCCGAGAAAGGCGATCCTAGAATGTCCTGCTGAATAACCTCACAAATGGTTTCTTTATAATGATCAAAAGTTTTTGCTGTACTTTAGCTTCCTCTTCCCATCAAATCGTCTGAACAAGTGCACTGTGTACTGCACACCATGTATCGAAGTGATTGCAAAGCAACGTGAGATAGAGTGCTTTGCTCAAGAACACAACGCACCGCCCGGTCCAAGAGTTAAAATCACGAACACATGACCGTGAGTCCAACACCTACATCCACTGGTCCATGCGTCCTCATACATATAAATATATATATACATTTTCATGCATAAACATAATATAATACAGGGTGTCCCAAAAAATGTATACATACCTTAAATAATTGTAAATTTGGGGTTTATTATAATTCGAATAATTTTCAACATGTAAAAGAATTTACAAATGTCATTCTATTGTCTTGTTATCGCATGTTCTCAAACTGATGCCCGTTCTGCTCCAGACACTGCTGACAACGCGAAGTGATGGAATGGCACACATCATGGAACAATTCCCTTGGGATATTCGTACATTCATGTTCAATGGTTGCCCTCAATTGAACGACTGTTGCAGGTTTCTGTGCGTAGACTTTGTCCTTTAGGTATCCCCATAAAAAGAAGTCTAGTGGTGTGAGGCCTGGTGAACGTGGAGGGTATTCGACAAAACCTCTCCGTCCAATCCACCTGTTTGGCAAGATCCCATCAAGAAAGGATCTAACGTCGCGATGGTAGTGTGGAGGTGCCCCATCTTGCTGGAAATAAAACTCTTCCTGTTCAAAGTCCTCTCTAATGCTTGGCATGACAGACTGTTGTAGCAAGTGTATACATTTTTTGGGGACACCCTGTATATATATATATATATATATATATATATATATATATATATATATATATATATATATATATATATATATATAATATATATATATATATATATATATATATAATATATATATATATATATATATATATATACACATATATATATTTACATTTATATATATATTATATATATTTATTATGCACACGCGCACACACACACACACACACACTGATACACACACGCAGACGTGCACACACACACAGACGTACACACACATACATACAGATGCACACGCACATTTATGTATATTAAATTTGTCCTTCGTTATGCTTCAGGACAGAATATTCTATTCTACACCGTAGCACGGTCGTGCGCAAGCACTGGACATTCTGGAAAATTTAGGATTGGAATTTATCGCTCGTACATGCATTGATGTTCATGAGACAGTATAGTATTAATATTCACGATACTTATGGAGGTATATGTTGAATTGTAGATCATCGGATGTGAGATAGTCAGATTTGCATTTTATTCTCGCCATCATTAGTGGAGTGGGAGATTATATCGTTAAAAAAAAGGAACCTTTTAGTTTACATGTTTATTAAAATCTTCATTTATATACTACTACTTTCCAGAGTTTTGTGTTGCCGATTTTTACTGTGTAAAGCGTTTGTAAACGCAAATGTCTTTACACACACACACACACACACACACACAACACACACACACACGCACACACACACACACCACACACACACACACACACGCACACACGCAACACACACACACACATATACACACACAGAAACGCACATAACCAATAACACACACACACCCGCCACTGCTGTCATCACCATCGTTGTTGTCATCGTTATCATCATCATCATCATCATCATCAACACCACCTAATCTCCAAATAAAATAACTTGAAGAAAGCGTCTTTTGTTACATAAAAGCATTTCGAGAATGCTGCTGCCATTAGATCAACAACTATACTGTCACGCACGATAGTCAACTATACTGTCACGCACGATAGTCACGATATGTATAGCGATCAGCAGACTTCGGTTACAACACCTAACTCGCTCCTAATACTAGTTGTCATCCTCTCATCCTACTCTCAGTTTACAAGCGCGACCGCAAAACGATCTCTGATTTTCTATCCATTTTGTATCCACCCTAACATAAGCTACAAAACAAATTATACACAAAGGTCAAGTAGAATTAACAATCCTACACAGAATCATGTGATGGCTAATCATGCTCTACATCTTATTACTGTCATTGCTCGTCATTGCTCCTGCTGCTACAGTTGTTACTGCTGAAGTTGTTGCTTGTTGTTGCTTGTTTGTTTGTTTGTTGAGCGAAGCGGTCTCTGTCCCGTATGTAGTGGGAGAAGTTCGAAACGTGATCCTTTGCTATTCGTAAGACCCGCAGAAGAGAAAGCAGGTCAACCCCCGACACCGAGAGCATCGACGGATGGAAGAATGCGCATCCAGGCTCAGCGGTTGCGTAGGAAGTCGGGGACAAGAAACAGGACGAAAGAGTGAGAGAAAGTTGGCGCGTAAGAGTACAACAGGGGTCGCCACCACCCCCTGCCGGAGCCTCGTAGAGCTCTAGGTGTTTTCGCTCAATAAACACGCACAACGCCCGGTCTGGGAATCGAAACCGCGATCCTCCGACCGCGAGTCCGCTGCCCTAACCACTGGGCCATTGGGCCTCCACATGCTGTTGCTGCTGCTGTTGTCGTTGTTATAGTAGTTGCTGCTACTGTTATTGTTTGTTATTTTTTTTCTTCTTCTACTGTTGCTGCTCAAACAGTTGTTGTGGCTGTATCCAATGCGATTTCTTTTCTATATAAAATCTTCGGAAAACGCGCAGCAGACCCTATGGAGTTTCGTTTCTTTATTTATCGATTGTTTCCTTTCTTTATTAGCACGCCCTATGGAGTTTGCAGGTCTACCAACGCAGGTAACATTGAAGTATTTATTGAAATTATTCAACTCGTGTGAGTATTTGTAGGTAGAATAAATTAAGCTAAAATAAAATAAAAACTTGAACGATGTTGATTACCAGTGAGTGGAGAAAATATGGTTTAATATGACCATGATACATATGCTTTATAGTCATGGCTAGTTCAGATGTGGAACAGCTCGTAGCATTTACAGATCTTCTGCAAGATTTCTAATCAGTTTCAACCCTCTAAGTCATCTATAAGAAAAATTGTGAAAAGAGGAGTTCCTGGGTGTTTACGGATTTCCATCGGTGGTTTGTTCATTCAAAGTCGACTTCGGTTGCTAAACAGTGAATAAAGGTACGGTAACAACAAAGGCATAGCAGCAGCAGCAACAACAACTATTCGTACCATACAATAAACTCAAGATCACTGATATTCAGCAAAGCACAAACATGGGGCGATGTACAAGATGAGACAGCCTACTGTAACTTAAAACGAAATCGCCTTCAGATCAAACCCTATTATATTTAAGAAAGAAAATAGAACGACATGATGATGCCTTGGGTACAAGTGACTAAAATATAACTCCTGCTCAAGCCTGGAGCTCGTTTTATACTCTTTGCAGCAAATGCATCGTCTATAATTTCATTCGCAACATAAGGTAGGTAAATCCATCATTACAGCAAACACGTCAGTGCTAAATTCATGCTTAAATGTTTAGCAATGTATTCACGTCTCTAATAAAGAAGTGAATACATCGCTAAACTTTATTTAGTGCTTTTATTTGCACTGTAAAAACAGTGTGTTTGATATGACAACGGAATTCTCAACAATGTATGTGATGATGCCCCAGGTGATGTGTTTACCATTAAGAATTACCTGCGATGAATTCACAGTATATCAACGACTGGAATGCATTTGATTGTAGGTGTTACTCAATAAAGGCAAACTTTGAAACCAAGCAACAACAAACTGATCATACCAGTTTTAAAATGTTTTACTAAATATTTTTTTGGATATGAAAGTAAACAGATCAACATACAGACGGACAAGTACATAGACTATATGAACAGACAAGCCCACATACGTACACATATAAAAAAGAAGACTGAAACACATGACCATATACACACAATTTACTTCACACAAGGACACATGGAGACACACGTCCATGCATATGGAGATACACATTCATACATACAAATACGGTACATAGTTGTAAAACACACACACACATTCAGACATGCATACAGAAGGAGACAGAGGTACACACACACACAAACACACACACACACACACACGCACACATACATTAAAGCACACGAACACAGTCATGCAAACACATGAATATGCAGAATACATACATGCAAACGTATACTTATACATACATATATACATATGCACACACATACATGCATACACACACATGCATACACACACATGCATACATAACATACATATATACATGCATGTGTATGCACACCCACACCCACACACTAACCCACATAAATGCGCATAAACAAAAAAAAAGAACTCAGTGTGAATAACGGACAGAGTCAAAACTACTGAAAAGGTTGCAACACGCAACGAACATTTTAGAAAAATAAAAAAAAGTGGAAATTTTACCGGTGAGTGTGATAAATTATAAGGCATTAAAAGAAAATGACTCTCCTCAGACAAAACAGAATGTTAATAACTTTTGGGAGTTTAATCAGAATACATATTGTGTCAGGGACATAGAAGAGGCTAATGCCTACCTCAAATATCAAGAATGGCAGGATATAACAACTGAATAAGTGAAAGCATCACTCGCAGAGTCAATGAAATAGAAATTCCCAGGTATAGATAAATTCCAAATTTTTGGCTAAACTCTTTAATGAGCATTCACCATAACATAGCCGTAGCACTCAATGATGTCATCTCCAACCTTGCGATAACCCCAAAGTGGCTTACAGGCGGGATTACATACCTCTTACCAAAAACAGAAGAAACTACTAACCCCGCAAAATACCGATCCATAACATGGATATACAATATATAAACAATTAACATTTATAATAGCGAATAGAGCATATGAATTCTTGGACACTAGGAAGTTATTTCCATTGGAACAAAAGGTATTTAAAAGGAGTTCATATGGACCAATTACTGATTGATAAAATGGTCATTGAAAATTTCAAATCCAAACGCAGAAACCTTAGCACTGCTTGGATAGATTACAAGAAGGCTCTTGACAGTGTCCACCATGCATGGATCATCACGGCCATGGAAATTTACAAGATAGCTCCAACAATTGGGAACATTTTAAAAATAATCATGAATTCATGGAGAACCACCCTCATTTTAAACCATACACAATGATATACCATCTCACCAGACATCAATATTGCCTGTGGTATCTTTCAAGGTGACTTATTATCGCCATTACTATTCTGCCTCGCCCTGTTCCCATTATCCACGCAACTGAATAATGCTAAGATCGGGTATAAGATCTTTGACCATAAAATTAATCACCTACTCTATATGGATAATCTAAAACTGTTTGCCAAAAACGACAGAGAATTAGAAGGGCCCCTGAATATTATCAAAGAATTCACTTTGATACAAGTATGGAATTCGGACTTGATAAATGCGAAAAGGCTACTTTCAAGGCAGGGAAGTTCATAAAAGCAGAAAACTTGAGACTACCACAGCTATTCGAAACCTAGACCAATACGAAGTATACAAATATTTGAGAACCAATGAAGGTGATGGTATCCACCACTTTAAAATAAAAGTGAAAATCCGCAAGGAATACTACCGAAGGGTAAGAATGGTCCTAAACTCAGAATTAATGCTGCTAACAGAATTAATGCGATCAATACTTTGGTCAAACCAGTAACTACATATAGCTTCGGTCTCATTAAGTGGAGTCTCACAGACATGCAGAATATGGATGGAAATATCAGTAAATCCTTACAAAGTACCGAATGCACCATCCAAAATCAGATGCAGACAGGATTTATTTCGCAAGGAAAATAAGCGGAAGAGGCTTGATATAGCTCGAACAATCCTTCAAATCAGTAATTATAGGCCTTGAAACGCACCTTAATTCAACAAGTAATGTATTCTAACGAACTGCACTGAAGCATGAAGACTCCAAGCAAGCTTCAGTCATGAAGCTTAGTAAGAAATTTAAAAAGTTTCTTGACTTACAAGTTAGCAATAAAAATGACTAAAGACACCCAAATACTGACAGACCTACGACTGCATCTCCTAACTTAGAAATTAACAGTCAGAAAGACCAACGAGATCCAAATAGTGACAAACCTATCACTGATGCAAAAACATCAAACAAAAAGCAAAGAAGGCTTGCATGAATAATATCGAAGACAATTGGAAAAGTAAACTCTTACATGGAAAATACCCTAACTGCCTGTCCAAACCAGATATTGATCAAGACCTAAGACACCAATGGTTACAAGGGACAGGTCTGAAAGGGGAAACAAAAGATTTTGTTATTGCAGAGCTTATCTACCAGAAACTACCATGCAAACGTCCTTAAAGATGGACCTGAACCCACGTGCAGAATTTGCGGAACATTCATAGAGACAATTGATCATGTTGTTTCTGGTTGCCCAGTCCTTGCTGAAAAGGAGTACCTCATAAGACACGACAGACTAGAGCAGTACATCCACTGGAATGCTTGTAAATACTACCAAATTTAATCCCATGATAAGTGGTACAGGCACCATCAGGAGGATGCAGTAAATGGTGAGGGTGTCACCATCCTTTGAAATTTCCCAATGAAAACAGACAGAAAAAGTGACTCCAATCGACCAGACATTGTGACCAAGGAGTATTGGAGAGAAAAGGAATTGCTTCAACTCACGGAACAGAGACTATGTGATCAAGCTAGAGCAATAAGAAAAAATTGTTGGTTCACAGAAATAGAGCTCGAAGCTATCAAAAGACGGGCCGTGGACAATAGCAGCATAGATAATAATGAAAATACAGTTCTTACTAATAAGAATAATTTCATAGCACAGGAAAGGAGCAGTGGTAGTTTACTTGATAAGAGACATATAGCTGATCTAAAAGAAGACGATAAAACTAATACCGACATGACAGATAAACAAAAGGCAATCTACGACAGAATAAAGCTAAGACTACAGGAGAACGATAGCGACATTATTTGCAACCTTAAAAAGGTTGATCGATTGAGACTGAACCAAGAAACGAAAAATGTCAATGAAATTCTGAAATACATCAGAAAAAACAACATCACAGAAACAAATAATTCGATCAAGGCAGCAAGTATTGTTGTAACAGAAAATGTGGGTGTTGATGTCAAGAAAAAGAAACATAATGGGGGATACAAAAGAAAAGATCCATGGTGGAAACGAAGAATACAGGCAGGGTTTGACATGCTCTCCAAGGAAATCTCTGTTAGACCGAAAAGAGAAAAGGGAGCTTAAAAGCGAACAAAAATACAGAGCGCTGAAAAGGTAGTATAATATTGAAAGAAAGGGCCTGAAAGTAGTAGTGGTTGAATTGAAAGCAAAGATGGTAAGATACGACCAAAGAATGAAGGTATTCAGAGTAGATCAGAAGAGATCCTATGAAGAAATAAATCGAGAGTGTACAGATGAAAAGTTGATACCTGATAGCATTGAAAGTCAAAGGTTTTGGAGTGACATCCGGAGCAAAGACAAGGAGCACAAGAAGGATGCTGAATGGTTGCAAGAACTGAAGCAAACAGTAGTCTGTCCAAAACAGGCAGAACAAGTCATTTCAGTTAGGGAAGTGAAGGAAATCAGCAAAAAAATGAGCAACTGGAAAGTCCCGGAACCAGAAGGAGTTCAAGGCTACTGGATCAAAAGATTGGTGAATGTCATGCAAGAATAGCTGCGCAACTCAACACCTTGTTAAATGCTCACCAAGTAACACCAGAATGGTTGACATTGGGTAGGACAGTGCTGTGCTTGAAAGACATCGAAAAAGGCAATACGGTAGACAATTACAGGCCGACATCCTGTTTGCCACATATGTGGAAGTTATTGACTGGAATACTCGCAGAGTCAATGTACAAACATCTAGAAAAAAATGGAGTCTTGTTGCGTCTCTTCCACTCTAGCCCATCGAGTGGCTTTCGTTCTTTCTTGTCTTAGAGCACGCCTTTTAGCTCTGAGAATGCAACCATTGCCAACCTCGCGACCAGTTGGTTGCAATATGTTTTCTAAGCGCCTCTTCTACCTTACTAAACCTAACTGATTCTACTCTGATTGTTCTTTTCAGAACAAACCACTATTTGTTGTTACGATTGCTCCCGGCAACGCTTCCTTAACTATTCCTCTAATCCGGTCTCTGTAAGCTTAGCATGCTGGGAGTGACGCATTCCCCTTCCAGTAACCAGGTCTCTGCCTTCTGAGCCTATCTGGGTCGACTATATAGATCACAATTTTGTGGTGTGTGTCACCGACCAGTTTGAAAACTGGACAACTTGTGCTATCTTTATTTACTGACCTACAGAATACTCTGTCTAGTTACAACTTTGATGACCCGGTGTGATTCGTTCATGTCCACACTGGCACATCCAGGAAATCCAGTCGATACCTGTCAGACAGTTGGAACTGTTTGAGCAGGTTTTCGAGGATTTTACCACCCCTTTCTTTATCCGCAAGCCCCACACAGTCCAAATGTGACTCTAAGACGGCGTTCCAGTCACCCACTAACACTAAAATTCGTAACGTTCCCAAGAAAACTTCCAAACGTCTGAAGAAATCCGGCTGTCCTACTCCTGTCGGAGAATAAGCAGCCACCAGTCTAAAGATAACCCCACTTCACAACTGTTCACATCCAGAAACACCAACTTAGTTCTGGATCCTGTTAGATAGTCCTTATCTTGAGATCCCGGCCTCTCCGGATCAACCACACTGTTCCATCTACCATTCCTGATTGACATGTAGATAAATATATCTGGTATCCACCGAAAATGGCCATCAAAGCTTGTTGGTCGGAGAGTCTGGTTTCACTGATGGTCTCTACATCGACAGTTAGTGACCTGAAGTTGTTGAGTAGATGATCGTGTTTCCTAGGTGACCCCACGCCACGTGCTTTTATGCTGCCTACACTAAGCAGGGTCATGTTAGATCAAAGTACAGAAGCCGAAACATCATCAAAACATCAGCAAAAACCACTCGACGTCGATCGCTCAGTTTTTTAAGATGTGGACAAACCACTCCGAAAGCACTCTCTATTGTCTTTAAAAATGAAATAATACTTTAAATATTGTCATAAATAAAATGCTTGGAATGCTTTGGTCATATATCTTACTCGATTAAGGCTAACTTTGGGACAACACAACAATAACAATAACAATAACGTCAACAACAACGATCTCAATAATAACGACGTCAGCAACAACAACAAAAACAACAATTACAACTAGATAAAACCAGTTTTGAAAGACATTCTCCAAAGTTCTTAATTATAATGTTGATGTTTCTTGTTATACATGCTGTTTGTCGCTTGTTGTCATGATAACGTTCCAAAATCTCTAATGTAGTCACGTGATTATCATATTCAACACTACTTGGCAAGTAAATAAAATTAATGATGCTAACATTATCTATCAGTATCAAAATCTAATAATTAGCCGAGCCGTAGATATTCTAAGTAAATATTTTGAAGCTTATAGAGCAACACGAAATACACACTTTCTGTTGAAACTAGTTTATTCTGAAATACACGATTCTTGAGATGGTATAAAACAACGGAATTTTTTGGTGAAAATGAATAGGTTAAATGAATAAGTGATGAATGTGTGCTTGACTATTAATATGGCCATATATCAATTATGTTGTTACAATGTGAAGATGATAATAACGTATATAGTAACAGCATATAAGATATATAACCTCTTCCGTTGGTCATCCCTTGCCGTGGTGGAAGAGCTTGTGTGTTCCAATGATTCCGAGAGCGATGCTGTCTGGAGTCTTAGACTCCTGGTAGGGCAAGCCATGGCGACAAGGTCGAGGATGAGGTCCCTGATTAAACACGAACAAACACCAACATCAAGACGCCCAACGGCAAAGCAAGCAGAGGAGGGCAACCTTAAGTCCCCAAGGATTGATTCTGGTGGAAGAGGGCAACGCCTAGTGGGCAGGTGTGACAAAGAAAATTTTAAAATATTTTTGTTGTTTTTGTAAAATCTCAGATAGACTCCGGCATTTCGCTGCAACCAGCCTCAACAAGACTGCACGTCTCAATTCTTGAGCCGCAGTGGAGAAGTTCCTGGCCAAGTGCGTGCGAGTGGCTGTCGCGCAGCCACGGTCACCTCAAACAATTTACTCAGCGATTGGGTTCGTCTTTCTACACTTTGAGTCTCAAAAAATAAAATAAAAAGCTCAATGCCGACGGTATCGCGGTCGCTGGAGCTTTGCCATCAAAACGAAACTTGTGGACCAACACAGACTCGACCCAACTGCTGTCAGCGAGCGCCTGATTACTGTTCGGATCCCGCTCATTCGGAACAGATCCCTTATGCTGATCTCTGTGCACACCCCTACCATCACATCTCAAAATGACTTCAAGGCTTCGTTCTTCAACCTGCTGGACCGCACCATCCATGCAGTCCCCACGCATGACAAACTATGCAGATCAACAAGACTTGCGTCGCTTTTATGAGGCAATCTTCGGCCCCACAAGGTCATCAGTGGGTGACCTGAAGAACGCAGCTGGCTCTATGATAACCGACATCCAGGTAATCCTCGATTCCTGGAAGTCCCATTTCGAGAGCCTAATTAACGACTGCTTACGCACTCCTGACGATCTTCTCTAAAACATCCCACAGCTACCCATCCACTATTCTCTGCAGCACTCACCCTATGAGTTCAATACCTTGTTCGAGCGCATGAAGCCGGGAAAAGCTCTAGAATCAGACAACATTCCATTTGAGTTTTCCACGCACGGAGGCCCTGAGCTCCTTATCCTCAAGGTTTGGGAAAACAAGAACCCCACCCCCGAACGACTTCCGGCCATGCAACTATCATCACCATCTACAAGAAGGGAGACCGAGAGGATAGCAACAACTATCGGGGCATCTTACTCCTGAGTATTGCAAGTAAAATCTTTACTCGTATCCTACTCAATCGCCTCCTTATCTTCGCAGAAGACGTCCTCCCTGAGTCCCATTGTGGCTTTCGACCTTCTCGAGGCACAATCAACATGATCTTTTGTGCCCACCAACTTTACTAGAAGCGACAGGAACAACAACTGCCGGGATCTAAAGAAAGCCTCTGACAAGGTCCCCCATCCTGCAATGTGGGCCGACCTTGCTCGGTTTGGATATCCGGAGGACTTCATTGCTCTGGTCCGTTACTTTCACGGTGGGTAGGGTATGCCATCAAAATGCCCTCACAGATCTGTTTCCCATTACTGGGGCTTTTAAGCAAGGATGCGTCCTGGCACCAACATGTTTTTATTTGTCCATGGTCACCATGTTCAACGAAATTCCACCAAGCTCACCTTCCTTCAATATGCGCTATCGCTTGGATGGCGGACTCCTCAATCTTGCACGTCTCCGCGCAAAGACGAGGACCTCTGCCATCTCAGTCTGTGAGTTGCAGCATGCCGACGATAATGCCACCCCGAGCCGGACCGCAGATGGCCTACAAAGACGGCCGATCTTTACAATGCGGGTTACGAACGCTTCGAAATGCATTAAAGACCAAGACCTTAGTCAAAACTGCACCAGACCAGAACACTTCACCCACGAATATAAGCATTGACGGCCAACCCCTAGAAGTTGAAGACTTCTCATACCTTGGGAGTATTCTCCTGAAGACACCCACGTGTGAAGAACCGGATCAGGACGGCCCACTCCGCCTTCGGTAGACTCAGCCAACGTGTATTCTTCAATCACGCGCTGATCATCCAGGCAAAGATCATGGTCTTCCGTGCCATTGTACTATCAACTCTTCTCTACGCTTGTGAGACTTGGACGCTGTACTGTCGTTACTTCAAGTGTTTTAATACTTCCAGAAATCCAAGCTACAACAGATCCTCAATAATCGATGGTAAGACTACATTACCAACAACGAGGTTCTTCGCCGCACCTCACTACCAAGCATCAACGCCACCATTCTTCGCCATCGTATCCGCTGGGCAGGTCACGTTCAGCGTATGGAGCCCTCTCATCTCCCGAGGATCATGCAAGAGAATGGTCCTCGGGAGATGAGAGGGCTTGCAAACAGAACAAGACCCAGAGGAGGTCCGAAATTCCATTTTAAAGACCAGCTCAAACGGACCCCGGCTCAACAGCTCCTTCGAGCTGAACAGACAACAGAATGAGGATGTAAAACACAGAAGAAAGGAGCGTCTTCAACATCCCCGGCCCGCACCGACCATTCTGTGCGAATTCGACCCACGACTCTTTCACCACCGACTTGGACTCCAAAGTTACATTCAGCACGAACATCTGCCGAGGAGACTGGATAGAAACTGACGAACCCAATGCTCGGATACGAGCTGGAGTGTACTATAACTTCATGAATTGTTTATAGATGCAGTAAAATATTACTCTAATTGTATTGTATATGATAGTTGTTAACTTCATATCTGTGTCAACAAGAGAGAAAGACAAAATGAAAGGAATGTATGTAACTAGAGACAATAAACACTTTACTTTCGCATTCTGATACAGTTGCTGTATGTCCAGAGATGATTAACCCAAAGTGAAGGGAAGAGTAAGAATTGTATTGACAAGCAGAGAGTATAAGCAGTGTTGTCTCTTTCCCCTCCATCGGAACGGGTAGTGCTCATGAATCAGAGACAGAGACAAAGAGACTGAAAACTATTTGGCGTGGGTGTTTATAACTTGCGGATAACTGAATTAGGTCAGCTAAAACAATAGGGTTCTTCGGCCTTAATCAGATTTGACTTGTGATTACCCTAAGAAGGTCTGAGAGATTAGCCTATTGTCATTAATCTCTGAGAGCAAAAAGGCTAAGGCCGAGGCTTTGTTTACGACGTGGAAAAATGTAGATTCGGTTTCGAATCCTAGCTTAGCTATTCTATAGCTGTTCGCAACAGTTTGTACTGAAGGTACAGTTTTATGACAAAACATATTTTAAATCTATATTCTTCGCTCTAAACTTGTCATTCTTCTACTTTGAGAAGTGTTCTCTATTATTTTTCCGTTTACTTCAAGAAGTGAACAATGTTAACCATAAACCGAAATCGAAGATATAATCTACGGTACAACTCGGTAAAGGTTTTACAAATCTTCAAATGTTGTATTCCGTTCATGTTTTCATATATATATTAACCAAAATGAAGTAGATTGACAAATTTATTTTTTGAACCAGTTGAAGACACACGAGATGTCGAAATATCGTTCACTAGATAACAATGGCACTCTTCTTTTAATGTTGACTCTATACGATAGAGGCATAAAATGAAGGAGGGAGGGAGGTATGCAGTATGCATTAAGAAATGTGTAAATGAAGTTGATAGACTACTGGGTGATGTCTGAGAGAAATCACATTATTTTTGGTGATATAGCATTCTATTGCAGCTATATGACATGTGTTTGCGACATGTGATGACGATTCACTCCTGGACTGAAATAAGCTCCCAGTCTCTGTATCATGAATGGTTATGTGGACCACTCCTAACGAAAGCCAGATCTTCCTTTGACCACTACATAAAAAAGGATTAAGAAAAAATGCTATTTAGATATACTTTTATTTTAGTTGTTTACAGCATTTTACGCTTGTTTATACTCTTACACATCCAAAGCTCACAAATTTCCTTATTTAAATTATGAATCATAGTCCTTTCTATAACATCAATATGATTATAAAACTTGATGTTTTCTGTTTAGTCGACACTAATTTTCAGATTTTTGGAGTTCGTTGCTCTACTCATAGCGACGTATAACTGGCCCTGTATAAACATCAGAGTGAATAAAAATACACCACGATCTAACGTCTGGGCCTGTGCCTTGTTTGCTGTGAATGCGCAAGCGGAATCTTTAGGGTTGCAAAAATATCAAACTGAGACATACCTCTCATTGTTCTATGCGAATAATGTCTGGATGTTCTGGTACCACGGGTTATTTTGATTGACAAAACTGAGATGTAAACGACAGCCGCTTCGATTGGCTATTTCGAATTTTGCTCGAGACCAACACACTTCAATAACCACGAAATAATCATACTTTCTGACTTTTAATGCTAAAAATCTTCCTGGTGACCGTCTTTGTAATGTGTCAGTTTCTTGTTTTTTGTTTTGCCGTTTGGCTTCCCCTTCTTCATCACTTGGATGCGTGGAGGAGTCCATGATTTGTATGTTTTCTTCTGGTGTTGTTTGTTCTGGTTCTTGTAGTAGTAGTAGTAGTAGTAGTAGTAGTAGTAGTTGTTGTTGTTGTTGTTGTTGTTGCTTCTGCTACTGTAGCTTCCGCCACTGCTCTGGTGCTATTTCCACTGCAACCTTTACTGTAACAGCTGCTTGTTTTTGTCTCCTTGATTTCGATTTCTGTTTCTATTCCCCTGCCTTTCTGCTGTTATTGAACTATTTATTTTTGTTGAATCATGAGTTGTGGTGCTTTCGTTTGGACATTTCTTCCTACCGTTCTGTTCTGGTTCAGTGAGCAGAAAAACTGTAAATGGCCCGTTGAACCACATTCGTGTCACCCCGGCCTTTTGCCCTCCACGTTCACCCTTAGTTCTACTCCATTCGAGAGGGAAATCGGGTCTGGGTCTTTCTCTAACTGTCTGGCTTCACATGGAGAAGAACTTCCAAGGCCGTCCCAACCCAATTCTCTCCACTCGATCTTTTAACATCCAGGAGATTCTCTCCCCTGTCCGTACAAATACATTTGAGAATCCACCACAAATTCAGGCCTGATGGGACTCCAGGTACCGTAATTGGTACCGTCCTTCTTCCCATATGCATTGAGAAGAGGACGATTTCCTGGGTGCGACGCGTAGTCACCGAGCTCTCTATCACCTGTCCCCTCAGTCTTAAAAAGAACCCATACTCGCTCTCGCAATGTGGTGGATATTCTGCCATATGTCTTTCAAGACATTTTCCACCTGGTCGCGTTTAGAGTTTTCGAGTTTCCTTGTCTTTGTGTTCATGCACCTGTACACAACTATCCGTTTAGATGTTGCTTCAAGCACGTCGCTTGGAGGCGTCAATTCTACCCCTCTTCCATTCGTTTTCCTATATTTTGCTGCTTTGTTTAGCTTTTCTGTTTTGCTCTCCAATGAGATGTTAACCAATTCCTTAGCTGCTGAATTATTTGCAAAAGTCTCTTTCCCCTTTGCTTCCTCAATTTTTGTTAGACTCTTCGTAATTGTTGACAATATTGTTCTTCCTGCTATTACAATTTCCATGTTGTCAGGAAGACCTTACTTCTTCCTTCCTTTCGCCTGCATTCTGCTTTTCTTCTTCTTCTTCTTCTTCTTCTTCTTCTTCTTCTTCTTCTTCTTCTTCTTCTTCTTCTTCTTCTTCTTCTTCTTCTTCTTCTTCTTGTTTTACTGCAAATCATGGTGGAGAGGACAGCGAAGTTCTCGTGCAAATTGACGTACCACCTTCCTTCCTCACTCCTGCTTTTCGTCGTCACCTTCAGTGTTTACTTTCTTCAAAGCAAATTTTCGAAGAAATTTGAAAACAAAAAGGTTTGTATCACCCCCTAAAATAGGGCTTTGGTTATCAAACGTCAGCCGACCCCCCCCCCCCCCACCGACCCCGAAGGGCAAGTGTCTTGCAAAACGATTCAAACAACAAAATACAGTATAGGGCCATTTAGAACAAGTGAATTAGTCATAAACTTACACAGCTCCAAAAACAGACGTCCTTTTATGGCGATGATGATGATAATGATAATAATAATAACTAACAATAATAATAATAATAATAATAATAATAATAATAATAATAATAATAATAATAATGATAATAATAATAATAATGAAACGTCCTGGTACAGTACCAGGCAATGTCCTGATGCAGTGCTAGTAAATGCATTGGTGAAGTACCGGGCTGTGACTCTCATGGCTTCTGATTAGTTCTTCTTCTTCTTCTTCTTCTTCTTCTTCTTCTTCTTCTTCTTCTTCTTCTTCTTCTTCTTCTTCTTCTTCTTCTTCTTCTTCTTCTTCTTCTTCTTCTTCTTCTTCTTCTTCTTCTTCTTCTTCTTCTTCTTCTTCATTCTTCTTCATTCTTCTTCTTCATTCTTCTTCTTCTTCTTATTATTATTATTATTATTATTATTATTATTATTATTATTATTATTGTTGTTATTGTTATTGTTGTTATTGTTGTTGTTGTTATGTTGTTGTTGTTGTTGTTGTTGCTTCTGATTGGAAGTGTTATCATGTATATTGTTTTACCTTGGTATAAAAGATGGGCTACAGCAAATATTCTGCTCAATACCACAGATTCGCTTGTCGGTTGTTTGACCTAAGCCAGTTAAGCATGTCTCTTAGTGACTGATGATATGTGCAGTTCTGATCACTTGCAGAAGTACTGTGGGAGCATCACCTTTGGAAACAGGGTATATCGTCTGATATCCTTAAACAACCCTTATTCAGAGACCTTTTGAGCGGGATGGATTACTCGACTTAAAGAAAATTCTAACTGGGTATCACATGCAAGGTCATGTGTTGCTTATCTTGATATGAGATAGCCATGTCGCGCACATATGGTTGTGATATATGTGCCTGGTGTACCCTTATCAGAAGAGTAGTCATGATGTGGATACTGAGCTTCGTATATTTTACCCCACTGTCACTTTGATGGAATGAGCAGCTATCTCACTCAACAAGAGAGACAGTGATGCTCTTGTAATCTCAAGGTGCAACTTCATGTGTAGACTATGTCATGTTTCTGTAGCAGCTGTCCTAAAGTGCCGTCACGATACTACCTCCCTATGTGGTACGATGTTGTTGATAAAACAATTTATAATGTCATCCGCAAAATAGACTGTCCTGCAATAAACTTAGAAAATCCCTCTGTTATGGAATACGCCAAATCAAAGAATACTGGTGGAATATTCCCATCAAAACTTTTGTCAAATATAAGCATAACAGGTCGAATATTGTTGTTTGGAACAGTGGGGCAATGGTATGTACCATCATAGAGGTTAGCTCCCCTGTAGGTATAAATATCTCTCTGAAAATCAAAGAAAAATAGGATGTCTATGGACAACTGCTTCGAAACCTCCAGCTTCTATATACTTATACCAATAATAATTGGAGAACTAGGTTTTGTTATTTGCTGTACGGCCATGTGGTGCGTCTTTGTTCTGCAGTGCTTCTCACTTTGATCGTCGTTTTGACAATGGATGAAATCCGTGAAAATCCGTGCTTCCGAAACATTCTATTTTCTGTTGGGGAAAACGGCGGCCAAAACAGTTGTTCTACTTCAAAGAAATTACATGGAGGCTGTCATGAGTAAAACACAATTTTACTAGTCATTTCCACGCTTTGGAAATGGTCGTTGGTCGCTTGAAAAACAACCACGTTCAGGGAGACGGTCGACCTCCCGATAGAGTGAAAACATCATGAAAATTCATGAACGGATCTTGGAGGACCGTCACCGAACAATTGACGAACTTGTTGACATGACTGGCGTTTCCTGGAGCTCCTGCCAACGAATTTTGAACGAGAAATTGCGTCGCAAGAGTTTCAGCGCTGCTTCGAAAAGTGGAAAACGCATCTGGACAGAAGCATTCTTTCAAATGGAAAATATAGAACAATAAATCAAAATTCCGCTTTCTTTTGCATGCATACATATTTATGCATACGTACATGTTTTTTATTATTTTCTTGTTTTTCTTGTTTCATTCGTTTCACTACGGCCATTCTTAGACAAAGAAAACGACACCAGGACTTATTCCTTATAAATCTAGTATTTATTCCAACGATTTAATTTTGCTGAACCGCTAAGTTGCAGAGACACAAGCACAACAACATTGGTTGTCAAAGGGTGGTGGCTGGACAAACACAGACACAAAGACATAAGCACACCCATATATATAAATACGCACACACACACACACACACACACACACACACACACACACACACACACACACACACACACACACACACACACACACACTCACACACACAAACGAGGGACTCTGTAGCTTTCGAGCAACTAGACTAGGAGAAAGTCACTCTGATCACAAATCTGCGATCGATTTAGCATCTGACACATGGCACATAGTGCACCGGCACAGGTAAATGATTTTTTGACGTAGAGAGTGTGCATTGTCTTGCAATGGTCACTATAAACAAAATCATGTTCAGTTAGTTCAGTAAAATGCTATCAGCAAATAACACCATCATGTTTTGATGGTGTGAGTGCACCCTCCACCCTTAAAAAATCTTATCAGCATGAAGGAATAGCGGCGGGAACAGGGGAAAAGAATTTCTAGCCTCTCCTCCGATAGGGACATTCTTAATAGCGTTGCCCCAGTATATAATAATGCTCTAAAATATAGTGGATCTAGCAAGGAGATAGCCTGTACACCTGCCACCAGACCAATAATAAAGAAAAGGAAACATAGGATTAGGAAAACTATCTGGTTCACATACCCCTACTCCCCCGAAGTGACCTTTAGTATATGTAAGTATGTCTTAGTACTGATAGATAGACATTTTCCAGTCAATCATAGTTACAGAAACCTGTTCAATAGACATAACTTAAAAATCAGTTTCAGCTCAACTATTAATTTTAAAAATATAATCGCAAACAACACACAAAAGCTACAAAATGAAACCAGCTATTCATGTAGGGATAAAAATTGGTGCCAGCTAAATGGAGTTTTCGAGAGAATTATTATCGCCACCACCACCACACAATTATGAGAACAAATATTATAAATCAGATATTTATTGGGCTAATTTATATATGTGTATGTGTATCTATATATAAATATGTATATATAATGTATATATACAAAGTGTGTCTATCTGTATTTATATATATATATATATATATATATAATTTGTATACATTTATATATATAATGCGTACACACACACACATGCACACATATATATATATGTATATATAATGCGTATATATGTACATATATATATTCAATGCGTATATATATATATATATATATATTATGTGTGCATTATGTGGTCGGTTGAGCTGAAAATATGCACACCTATGTTAAAAGTGCTGGCGAGTCTGCATGGCAATTATTTTTTTCCTGGACAAAATTCCTCATCTTTTAAAATGTGACTCGATTTGACCCGAATGAAACAAGTAAAACAATGAAAAACGATGCCATTTTAATCCCAAGCAAGGCCGGGCATCTCTGTTGGTCTACTACGTATTTGTGAAAATGGCAGACGTTGTCTCATAAGTCGTTATACAGGCAAAAGTGTTAGTAAATATGGTCGGATTCAGCTGAAAATTTGCACACCTATGGCGAATTTGCATGGCAACTTTGAGTTTGCTCAATTGAAAGGTGTGGCCTCTAGGGCAAAATTCCTCATCTTTAAAGTGTGGCTCGCGTAGACCCGAATGAAATCGAGTTATAATACCGAAACAAATAAAACAATGATAAACTATTTTAATCCCGAGCAAGACCGGGTTTCTCTGCTATCTATATAAATAAAAGAGGCTTTTGGTCAAAATTGTGTGCACATTTTGCTACGTCAGAGGTTGGCACCAGACCAGTGGTCAGATCGAGTTGAAAATTGACATAGGCATAGAAAACGTGATGAGGCAGAGAGTTGAGTAGGTTAAAACTTACCATCTGAAAAAATGCGGTTGCTATGGTGAGAAGAGTGATTGTTTATCGATGTAAGAGGACTCTAAGCCCCTCCAGATTGGCGCGATTGGCATCTAATCCTATCTATAAAATGAAGAAGGAAGGCCAACGTTGATACAAATTGGATTTTTATATAAAAAGTGGTCTAAATGAGGCTGGAAAGAGATTAAAATTTACAGGAGGGGGTAACTTGAGGTGAGAAATTGATTGGGAGACTTTTAGGGCGCTACAATAGTTGCTTTGCTGTGAAAACGGGGATTTTATTGATTTTGGGGAACACTTGGGGGGGGGGGGGTCTAGATCGGACACCTTTTGCCCGATTTCAATCAAAATTTCAACATGGTAAAGTGGAGGCGGATTTGTAATTTAAGCGCAGAAAATAGGTTCGAAATTTTGAAAATTAAGGCAAGATTTTTGAAGTTGAAAAATATTTCTCGTTTTTACGTATTTTTACCTTTTATATTTTATTGTTTACAGTTTTCTTTTTCTCTGAAAGAAATTTACAGTTGCATGTAACCCGTATTTAGAGCTTTCATTTACATGGTCAATCGTCGAAAAATTCCCCAAATAAGTACTAAATTTAACAAAGAAATCCTTTTTTTCCTTATTTTTAATCGCTCAGATAGTAGCAAGTACAAAAGGTAAGTGTGCTTTCCGTTGTCACTACCTGATATTTCCTGATATTTATGATTATCTTTCAAAATAGTTTTTCTTTCTCATCTTACTTCAGATCTTTTGTATTTTATAAATAGGAGAGAGATAGATAGAGAAAGAGAAAGAGTAAGAGAAAGCGAGGGAGAGTCCGAGAGAAAGGAAGAGTAAGAGAGTAGGAAAGTGAAAAAGGAGAGAGAAACAAAGAGGAAGAATGCGGTGAGGAAGCAACAGGAAGTAACAACCACAGCCTCACCTGCGCGTAGAACGGGTCACCTTCAGCTTGTAAATATATATATATATATATATATATATATATATATATATATATATATATATATATATATATATATATATATATATATATATATATATATATATTATATATATATATATATATATATATATATATATATATATATATATATATATATATATATAGGCGCAGGAATGGCTGTGTGGTAAGTAGCTTGCTAACCAGCCACATGGTTCCGGGTTCAGTCCCACTGCGTGGTATCTTGGGCAAGTGTCTTCTGCTATAGCCCCGGGCCGACCAATGCCTTGTGAGTGGATTTGGTAGACGGAAACTGAAAGAAGCCTGTCGTATATATGTATATATATATGTGTGTTTGTTTGTGTGTCTGTGTTTGTTCCCCTAGCATTGCTTGACAACCGATGCTGGTGTGTTTACGTCCCCGTCACTTAGCGGTTCGGCAAAAAAGAAACCGATAGAATAAGTACTGGGCTTACAAAGAATAAGTCCCGTGGTCGAGTTGCTCGATTAAAGGCGGTGCTCCAGCATGGCCGCAGTCAAATGACTGAAACAAGTAAAAGAGAAAAGAGAATATATATATATATATATATATATATATATATACATAAATGTCGAACGATGAAGAGCACTCATTTATACACCCCCCACACACATATATGTATATACATATCTATCTATCTATACATACACACACACACATATATGTATATATGTGTGTGTATATATATATATGCATACGCATATAAATACACAAGCACATATACTGTTTTCTAATTGGTTTCTGTCAACTTAACTTCGCAGGTCGGCGGAAAATACAGGAGAATGAATAATGAGGCCGCTACGATCGACTGCACCCTTCAAAGCGCTCCCTCGGTATGCTTACAGTTATATTAGTCAAACCGATTAGAAAATAGCGTATGAGCTTTTGTAGTGTAGTTTGTGTGTGTGTGTATGTGTCTGTGTGTGTGTGTGTGTGTGTGTGTGTTGTGTGTGTGTGTGTGTGTGTGTGTGTGTGTGTGTGTGTATGTATGCTTGTGTGTATTTTATCGTCATTTGTCTACAGCCATGCTGAGGCACTGGCGTGAAAGTTTATGTCGAACAAATCAAATCCAGAAATTAATTTTTTAAGACAAGTATTTATTCCGTTGGTCTCTTTTACTGAACTGCAATGTTATGGGGATATAAACACACCAGTATGTATGTATGTATGTATGTATGTATGTATGTATGTATGTATGTATGTATGTATGTATGTATGTATGTATATATGTAGATAGATAGATAGATAGATAGATAGATAGATAGATAGATAGATAGATAGATAGATAGATAGATAGATAGATAGATAGATAGATAGATAGATAGACACACAAGCGAAAAGAAAAGACGAAGAAAACGCTTTAATACATCTTTATAAGTTACAAATGTTTCCGTTCCATCTTCGTTTGCAACTCCAGTTTATAAGAAAAATCACGTCATATTTACGATTTTTGGCACTGGAGAGGCACTTCCTCAGACTTGCATTAAATGCATTGTCGTAAGGAAAATATCGGGAGGAAATAAAAGGGAAAAAAGTAAGTGTATGCGGGATGAGTGTATATATATATGTGTGTGTATTTCTTCTTATTATTATTATTACCACTGCGTTGACGAAGGCGGGAGTATTGTTTGTTTTTCAGTCGTGTTTGTTTGTTTGTTTCTCCGTGGACAAGATATCTCAAGAACCACTGGATGAAACTTTCAGGGATGTTTGGCCTCGTGACTGGCATAAACTGATTATAATTTGGGATCGATCCAGTATCTGACAAAGATTCTGGATTAATTTTACATTTTTTTTAGTTAATTTTTGAGACTAGTGGAGTTTATTTCAGATATTGCCATTTTAAAAATCGTCTCCGGCTAACGGTTGAGAAGACATTGGTGTTGCCTTGGTGGAGGTTTGCACTCTCTGAGTGCTCTAGTTATTATTATTATTATTATTATTATTATTATTATTATTATTATTATTATTATACGTAGTAGTAGTAGTAGTAGTAGTAGTAGTAGTAGTAGTAGTAGTAGTAGTAGTAGTAGTAGTAGTAGTAGTAGTAGTAGTAGTAGTAGTAGTAGTGGGACATAGTAAGGAAAGCGCAACCTCATAAAAATAGTAGATATGGATGTGAGCCTTGCTCCATGAAGATATATGAAATTTTGAAACAGGGATAATGTAAACTTATTAAATAACCCTTTTGAACTAGGAGTATCGTGTATACATTGTACTACCTGTATCTTTAAATATTTAAAAAAAATAGCATTATGTTATTCCTGAATTATAGATCTTGATGTTTTTTTTTAAATCAATAAGGAAATAGCTTACCCTGCTATATTTTATTATTTAATCAGCACTAGGTATTAAGAAATTTAATAACATAGGCAAATAAAATAAAGTTGAATAAAAGTTTTTAAGTTTCTAAAATTATTACATAAATTCTATATATCTAATGAAGTTATTAAGTTGTATACTTACTCCACAATAAGTTTTAAAGATTTGGTAATTTTCACATCTAAATCTGCGAGAATTCTACTCCACCTAATCCTTTTTGATATTATAAATATTACCTTTATATAAGCCTGAATTATTATACTCCATATAACCATACTTTACTCTTAATATAAGATATAGGATTTCCATAAAATAAATAATTCTATTCCTCTATATTTTCATTTTTAGAATTACATTTTGGTTACCTTCCTTCCATTGTATTTTAAGGATTTGGGTATGTGAGTCAATTAATGCCTTATTTACTGTGAATCTCCTCTTTAAAATATCTTCTAAATCTCCTCAATTAATATTTAAAACCTGATAAAAATAGATAATAATATCTAAGTTACTTGGTTTCTATTTCTCTTAAACAGCTCTACCCTCATGATCTTTGCATGTATTAGAAAGCTTTATAAAATTAAATTATAAATAAATAAGTAAATAACATTTTAGAAGTACCAATTAATAATTATGAATTAACATATAAAGATTCATAATAGCATTTTCTTAAATCTATAATAAAACTCATAATTTTATAAAAGCTTTGTTAATAACATCTGTTTACCCGACATTAAACACTTGTCATTTATAGATATTCTCATTATAAGTAAATATAAATTTTAGCCTAAAAATTATAGAATTATAAAAAATTTCTTCTAACTACTTACCTTACCTATTAATATAAATAAGCTAGGTATATCTTATAACAAGTTTTTAGAACACAAATCTGTTCTACCCCTTTTCTATAACATTCTACAAAGATTTATATTTATTTTTCATTATATTCCTTTTCATTTCTTTACTTTAATTTTAAACAAATTTTCTTACTTATTTACATACTATATCATTTTATTTATAATATATTTCTATAACTTTCATACTCAGCCTATATAAAACTTTTATTTTATTTTATAATACAAGAAATATGCTCTAAAATTATTTAGCATATAGAAAATATATAAATTTTTAACATATTCCTTTAATTTTACTTATTAATACCAAAAATTACTATTTAATAATTAACTATAAATATATGTTACGTTAGTATAGAAATATATAAATATGGAATTATTTCTATATTCTCCATCCCTCTATTATGTAAAATACTGAAATTATTCTGAATTTTTTTTTTTGTGAAAACAATTCTCTAAAATGTACCTATGTATATAAAATAACATTGGGCTTATGGTTGTCAAATAGTTAAGCATTATAAGTTTTACTCTCCCTACCCCATCAGCTTTAGCCTGCAAATTTGGCTGAAATATATTCTTGCTGAACCAAATAGTTTTACTTCAAAGAAATCTTGATTTATGACTCTGCCACTTAAATTGTCTCTTTACCCTATTCTAGTTTCTATTAGACTTAATAAACTAGTCTATAAATTAGAACTAAACCTCACCCCATTAGTAAATCTGAATAACAAAATAAAATCAATGATAAGCAGTGTCTTCCTGTGAAAAAAATATCAGTTACAATTATGATGTTGTTGATGAAACATGTTCTTTGTCTATCTACGTATCCTCTTTGTGATTTTGGATAATACAAATGAATCCTTCGAATTTAACTAAATCCTATATTTTTATGCAACTGAAGATTGCTCTACATTTTAAAATTGAATGTAATATTTACATTGTTCAATTAAATGGAGTCCCATGAAACGATCGTACTGCATTACCTCTGGATATCCTTGTTGCTTATTTTGATTATGATAACCCCATTTTGAATTATATGGATAATACCATACTAAATTCTGGTGCTTAAGTACTATATTCAACTGAATCTAAATTTTACTGACCTATATATATATATGTGATTAATGATCAAAGTTGGGAGATAATTCCAGGTAGATATATTATAAGTCTCAGAAGAGGACCGAAGGACATATAGTATTTCCAACAAATACATTTATTTTGATACATGATGTACATAGGTCCAGAGAATATAAAATTAAGTTAACAATGAAAAAATGGTATATTGATTATTTATTCATAAATTTTTATATTTATAAATTATATAAAATATAGACATCAATAAATAAATATACTGTCCGACATTTGTTTCAGCTGATTTACCAAGAGCATATCCATTTATAATTATATAATTAAATACTTTAATAATTAATCAATATAAGCTATTTAGTGAAACAGCTTCATAAGAGAATTTAAGAAAAAGTTCCTAGCTACACCATTTGAAATTGTCATATAGGTAAATATAAATAACGCAAATCTCTGTTAACCGTTAAGAGCATTTTCGCTTTTAGGAACGTTAAATAAAATTTGCGTGATTGCAGTAGATAGATAGAATAAACTTCAAACAAAACGACCAATCTAAATTATTACGCTCAGCAATAATATACAAACAAAATTATGCATGCCGTTATAAAGTTCAATAAAGCAAATCTTCTTTACTAATTATATTCCTTACTTTAAATATAGTGTATTATTATAAGTTAACATTTCTAAATTCTGTTTCGTATATAATATAATATATTTGGAGATGTACTTGCATAGCAAGTGACCTGATCTGAGATCGTGTGCTGGAAGGAAAACAATTGCAGCGTGGAAGGTGTTTATAAGCCATTTAAGAAACACACAAAAACCGTTAGATTCACTTCAGCATTTAAATTTAATTTGTCAAAATATTTTCGTCGCTTTGAGACCGCGACCTGTTCACTGACAAAATTCCGTGCTTCTTGTTAAAATAATTTAAATGGTGAAGTGAATCTAACGGTTTTTGCGTGTTTCTTAAAGGGCTTATAAACACCTTCATAATATATTTGTCTATAGAAATAGGATTTACACACACACATATATATATATATATATATGTATGTACATATATATATATATATATATATATATATATATATATATATATATATATATATATACATATATATATTTACACTCACACTCATAGACATACACACACATACACACACACACATGCATACGAGGGGCTTGTAGATTTCGAGCAACTAGACTAGGAGAAAGTCACTCTGATCACAAATCTGCGATCAGTTTAGCATCTGACACTCGCGTACTGTGCACAAGCACAGGTAAATGATTTTTTGATGATAAGTGCGTACATTGTGCTGTAATGGTTACTATAAACAAAACCATGTGCAGTTAGTTCAGTAAAACGCTATCAGCAAATAACACCATCATATTTTGATGGTGTGAGTGTACCCCTCCACCCTTAAAAAATCCTAGCAGCATGAAGGAATAGCGGCGAGAACAGGGGATGGACGTCACTGGAAGTTCTTGCAGTGCTTATTTCTGCTCTTTAGATTCTGAGTTCAAATCGCACTGAGGACAACTTTGCTTTGAGGTTCTTTTCAGGCACTGATGTCGTAAGTAGCCAGCAGGCTTATTAAATGCCTGGAAAGACACTCAAATTCTATATGTCATTGACAGTGACATTCGGCTGTTTTATCGCTACCGGACGTCAGCCACAGACAAGTCCAGGTTGGGCGTAATCACATCACCTGATAGTTTCAAAGATTTTCAAATTTATATGGTTGGATCTTTACCTTCTGATAGCCACACTCGTGCCATACTGAACTGTGTCGGCTGATGTCTGTGCCTATCTCTTAGATAAACAAGGCTAGTGTTGCGAGGAGATTTGCAAGTATGGGCAAATGCAAGATTTCTTCAAAAATGTTGTCCAGGTCTGCACATACATAAGCTGGTAGTTGGTCACAGCTGACGGACAGAAGCCCTTGATTTATGGCTAAAACATCAGTTTTGCAACCGCGTAATTTCAAAGTTGCAGGCCCAATCCAATTGTGTAGCATTTTGGGCATGCACTATATCCTCGTGTTGGACATTTGATTGGCGGAATCTCTGAAGACAACCGTCGAATACAGCTGCTTGGTTTAATTTTCCAAAAAGATACTGTCCATTTCCTTCCACGTAAAAGTACTTCTTCCAGGATATATTTATATAGCTATTATTTATAGCTTCCATTTACATTAGTGCAACTTCATAATATTATTTATTTTCCAAGTTTTCAAAGCTTTAAACTAATCAAAAGCATACACATACCTATTTATCTATACATATACAAAAAATGCGTGGCTAAGAGCGCAGGCGTAACTGTGGTAAGAAGCTTGCTTCCGATTTATCGTTTGTCAATGGAATTGTTGGTATTGCGAGTAAGGCGTGTTTTTTTTGCTGTCTTAGCGGTGCGACGTTTTCCCTCTTGTTTAATGGAGGGACGTTGGATGAGGAGTTGCGAAAGTTTGAATTGTTCTTCTTCAGACATTGTGTCGTCTGAGGAAGAAATGGTGGAGTGTCTGAAGAGGATAGATGAAGTAATGGAGACCAAAAATTATGCAAAGACGACGAAAGAAAAAAGCGAAGACGTGAGGCTGGAGAATATAAGCAAGTTCAAGAAAATTATTAAAAGTGGGGGATACGAAGTGAAGGTGTTCTCCCCCAAAGAAGTGTTAAAAAACAAAAATGAAAAAAACCATAATTAACAGAACATACTTGGCAGCAGCCAGGAAGATTGAAGTCATGTCAACGGTTCAAATAGAAAAGGTGCTTAAACCAATCTGGCAAGGATGTACCTACCTCGCCAGAGGTAGAAAACTTGGAACAGTGGAGGTGCGGTTTCGGGAGGTAGCTACTGCCAGGCTGCACTAAGCAACACCGTTGAAAACTGATGAAGTGGCGCTTCTACCCGTATACTTTGGGAGACGTGCTTCCAGGCTTAGGGTAGAAGACATACCCCCAGAAGAGAATGCAGCCTGGCTTGTAGCTGCCAAACTACTAGGCATGGAGACGGTAGTGGTCTTCCAGGCCACCAGAACATCCCACAGGAACTGGCAAGGACAAAGTTTCGATTTAGTGGTACAAGTTGCAGTGGAAGTTATCGCAAATACGGTAGAGACAATTACAGCCGGAAACGCAACACTGAAAGTCAGAGGGGAAGGGTGGATTCCTCGGTGCTATAAATGTGGCCTAAATGTCCACATTAGAGCGGGTTGTTCTTCACCACTTGTGAAAGCTAAGGAGAGACGAGAGAATGAGAAAGCGGCTGATGCTCCACTACCCGTGGAGGTTAAGGAAAAGGTGAGTGGGACTGTATTATAAATGTGGATGTATCAGGAGTGAAAGGAATGCCCGAGTACCTTCGATGTGTAGTGGCAGACCTAGCATAAATATCAAGATTAACTACTTTGAGGAAAACCATGGCTATGAGTGCTGGGTCAAGAAATTGGACTCCAGATTAATGCTTAAACAAGTAAGCGTTTATGATATTTTAAAGAAGCACAATGTAAACATCCTTATTTATTATTTTGTACTTTATTTAGTTGTAGGTAAATGTTTCATCGTATATTTAATTCTTTTCTATAAGGTATGATTTAATTATATCATTGTTGAATTGCTACATGGTGGTTCTTCTCTAATTTATATACATACATATATATATATATAACTAAATGTCGAAAGAGCACTCATTTATACCCACACGCCCACACACACAAATATGTGCATATATATATATATATTGCTATTTAAGGATCATAATACATATCTTTGGGTGTAACTAATAATTTCACTATTAATTCAAACAGGTTTTTCAGGCTCCTGAAAAAACGTGTATTGAATTTCAGACACCTGAAACTATTAGTAGCGCCCGAAGATATGTATTGTGATCCTTAAACAGAAATATTTGATTCTCACTAGAGGGAGTGCCCTCTTTGTTGAATTATATCACGAGCCAATGCAACCATCGATTCAATAACACCATTTACAAACTCTATATTTGGAATGACCAATTCTAAATACTATTGGAACTTGCTCACAAGATACAGGAATCTTATATGTATACCATTCTGCCTAAATAATGGAACTGCAGATACAATATCCCTGCATACCTCACGTCTATTTTCATTCTTCCACTGCACTTTCTATTTCATATCTTATCTAGAATAACTATTGCTTAACCATTTTCTCACACTGTCTCCGATGAAGGGATATATAAAATATCCCGGAAACAGCTATAAGACCTTCTATTTATAAATGTTCTGAAATCTTTCACAGCCTTACATTTTTATCTCATTATGTTAAAATTATATATATATATATATATATTATATATATATATATATATACATACATACATACATACTTACATACATACACGCACATGCATATATATATATATATATATATATATATACACGCACATACACTGTTTTCTAATTTGTTTCTGTCAATTTAAATTCGCAGACGGACAGAAGATATGGGAGAATAAATATTGAGGCCGCTACGATCGACTGCTTCCTTCAAGGCGCTGCCTCAGACTGCTTACAGCCATATTAGTAAAACTGATTAGAAAATAGGGTATGAGCTTTTGTACTTTAGTGTGTGTGTGTGTGTGTGTGTGTGTGTGTGTGTGTGTGTGTACCTGTGCTTGTGTGTGTACCTGTGCTTGTGTTGAACCCGAAACCGTGTTGTTGGGATGCAAGCTTCTCAACACGCAACCTCACTTGCACCTGCATTTATATATATATATAATATTAGGGAGTATAACTCCAAACTTACAGAGGAAAATTCAATTTAGTATAAATCAAATTTCACAGTATAAATATATAAAATATAAATTAGAGATAAAACCACTGGTATATGCAACTCAATCAGTGATAGACATAAACCAATACATATATAACCAATATATATATATATATATATATATATATATATATAATTTTTTTAAATATATAACTTGTAACTAGATCTCAAAAAGTATAAAATGAATTATAAAAATATAATATATGTAAAAACACTACGTACGTTTCATGGCTACAATTAAATTCGAATTACAATTAAGCTTAGATTCAATCGAAATAAATTCGATTTAAAATTATAGTCAATCTTCAGGTTAATGATAATAGTTAAATAAATAAGCAAATGGAGTTAAAATAAATTTATTTAAGAAATACATAAATAATATTTTTTCTTATAGAAAACTCCATTAATTAAATTATAAATTTAAAACATTAGGATTATTTCCTACAACACATTTATTATGTTATATATTTAATTTTTAATTTTTAAGGCAAAAAAAATAGAAATATGTATTTATCTTTGAAGATATAATTTGGATTTAAATGATATAATAAACTTTCGAATATCTTTAACTCCAATATTCAATTACCAAATAATTTAACAAAATAATTACTAGATTTAATTTCTAGATTTAAGATCACATCTAATAATTATAAAATAATAAATACATAAAAATAAGTATCTAAATTATAATTAACAAATATAGTAATTAAAAATCTAAAATTTTCTCTATCAATAAATATATAGACATATAACCAAAAATATATAAATTAATTAGTCCATTATTACTTACATAAATATTATAAATATTATAAATGTAAAAATATTAATAGTGACTGGCTTATGGTGACCCGTTCTACGCGCGGGTAAGAGTGTGGTTGTTACTTTCTGTTGCTTCCTTTCTGTTTTTTATTACCACATTCTCCCCCTTTGTTCCTCTCTCCTTTATCTCTCACTTTGCCACCCTCTTACTCTTCATTTCTCTCGGGCTCTCCCTCGCTTTCTCTTACTCTCAGTCTTTATCTATCTCTCTCCCATTTATAAACAACAAAAGATCTTGAGTAAGTTGAGAAATAAAATATTTAGAAAGATCAATCATAAATATCAGGCAGTAACAACAGAAAGGTCTGCTTCAAGGCAGACAGCAAAACACTAACATTTAAAAGGGACATACGAACTTGCGAGCTGAATAAAAAAATTAAAATATTGGAAACCAAAGTTTGAAGGGATAGAATGTGATGATAGTAGAGTCACCATGGCTGGCATTTCTTAACGACGGACAGTAACGTTTTGACAGTTTAACGGCTGGCGTAAAATTTTGAACTTGATGTAAAAGAAAATCCCCAAATACCAAGTTTTGAAGTGATTCTTTCTCACGACAGTAGACGCACCATGGCAAGCATTGAAAACTTCTTCATCATGGACGGCAACACATTGACGATTAAAAGGCTGGCGCAAATTTTTTAGCTTGATGTAACAGAGAATTCCTAAACACTCGCTCCTTTAAATTTTAATCCCCTTCCAGACCCATTTAGACCCCTTTTCACATTTTGGTTAATATAACCCGATTTCATTCGGGTCTACTCGGGTCACATTTGATAAGATGAGGAATTTTGTCCTAGAGATCATGTCTTTCATTTGAGGAAAAAAATAGTTGCCATGCCATCTCGCCAGCACTTTTAACATAAGTGTGCATATTTTCAGCTCAACCGACCACATAATGCACACATGATATATATATATATATATATATATATATATATATATATATATATATGTGTGTGTGTGTGTGTGTGTGTGTGTGTGTGTGTGTGTGTGTGTGTGTGGTGTGTGTGTGTGTGAGTGTACGCATTATATATATAAATGTATACAAATTATATATAAATAGATATATACAGTTTGTATATATACATTATATATACATATTTATATATAGAACACACACACACACACACACACACACACAATATATATATATATATAAATTAACCCAATAAATATCTGATTCATAATATTGTGTGGTGGTTGTGGCGATGATAATTCTCTCTATGAAGGCAGACAGACGTAGAGAGAGAGAGTGTGACAGCGCTGTCCAATCGGCGAGGAAAGAAAGTAGACGCTGTGAAACGACGTTATAGAGAGAAATTGAAGGGAAGGGAGGAGAGAGAGATGGAGAAAGACAGGCAGATAAAAGAATGAGAGTAAACTTGTCAAAGTGTACGTTTTTTGCCCTAGCAACCACACCTTTTAAGATAGGGATTTTTAACCTAGCCCACTCGCATCCTCACCTCATTTTACATGTCCCTGTAAATGTTGGAGTCAATCCGACGGGTTCTAGTGGCCTTTAACCCGTTCCAATGCCAAAACCAGACAAACATTTGCATTTCAGATTTATAAATATTGACTAACTGAAGGTGACCCGCTCTACCCGCGGGTAAGAGTGTGGTTGTTACTTTCTGTTGCTTCCTTTCAGCACGTAAAAAGTACCATCCGAACGTGGCCGATTGCAGCACCACGTTGACTGGCTTCTGTGCCGGTGGCACGTAAAAAGCACCAACCGATCGTGGCCGCTGCCAGCCCCCCTGGCACCTGTACCGGCGGCACGAAAAAAGGAACCAACTACACTCACAGAGTGGTTGGTGTTAGGAAGGGCATCCAGATGTAGAAACACTGCCAAATCAGACTGGAGCCTGGTGCAGCCTCCTGGCTTCCCAGACCCCGGTCAAACTGTCCAACCCGTGCTAGCACGGAAAACGGACGTTAAACGATGATGATGATGATGATGATGATTCTCCGTCTTTGTTTCTCTCTCCTTTCTCTCTCACTTTCCCCACTCTCTTACTCTTCCTTTCTCTCGGACTCTCCCTCGCTTTCTCTTACTCTCAGTCTTTATCTATCTCTCTCCCATTTATAAACAGCAAAAGATCTTGAGTAAGTTGAGAAATAAAATATTTAGAAAGATCAATCATAAATATCAGGCAGTAACAACAGAAAGGTCTGCTTCAAGGCAGACAGCAAAACACTAACATTTAAAAGGGACATACGAACTTGGGAGCTGAATAAAAATAATAAAATATTGGAAACCAAAGTTTGAAGGGATAGAATGTGATGATAGTAGAGTCACCATGGCTGGCATTTCTTAACGACGGACAGCAACGTTTTGACAGTTTAACGGCTGGCGTAAAATTTTGAACTTGATGTAAAAGAAAATCCCCAAATACCAAGTTTTGAAGTGATTCTTTCTCACGACAGTAGACGCACCATGGCAAGCATTGAAAACTTCTTCATCATGGACGGCAACACATTGACGATTAAAAGGCTGGCGCAAATTTTTTAGCTTGATGTAACAGAGAATTCCTAAACACTCGCTCCTTTAAATTTTAATCCCCTTCCAGACCCATTTAGACCCCTTTTCACATTTTGGTTAATATAACCCGATTTCATTCGGGTCTACTGGGGCCACATTTGATAAGATGAGGAATTTTGTTCTAGAGGTCACGCGTTTCATTTGAGGAAAAAAAATACTTGTCATTCAAACTTGCAAGCACTTTTAACATAGGTGTGCATATTTTCATCTCAACCGACCACATAATGCACACATTATATATATATATATATATGTATATATATGTGTGTGTGTGTTGGAGTCTCTCTCATACGTGAGCGTTGACGCTGAATTCGACTGGTAAGCAGGTAACCTTGTCTTTGTTGAAATAGTTGTGAGCTGCTGGAGTTATTTCTCTGACGGGTAATAGGAATTGCCATATCCTCCGAGGAAACGAACTGTTGACCCAGACAATAAGAATTAATTTTAATAAAAGCATCAATTTAAGAAAAAATAATAAAGTAGTAAAAAATGAAAATGTAGCACGAAAAATTTGCAGGGCTCTAAATAAATGTTAAAATGTAATAGATACGAAAAGCCTACGTTATCACCAGAACACGAACTCTCGCTGGTGTGTTCTGTTTGTATTTGCTCGATCGGCGCGTTGACAGGCAGACAATAGAAAGCGATGGCGAGATTCATAATATTTGTTGTCATGATTGGTGTTGGTAGTGGCGATGGTAATTCTCTCTATGAATGCAGACAGATACATAAAAGAACGCCGTTTGACAAAGTGAAAGTAATGGGAATGTAGGAAATAGAGTGAGTGAAAAAGTGCTGGGAAGAGAGGAAATAGCGAGAGTGAGTTGAGGAAGACAGATACATTAAAGAACGTGAGTGGACTTGTCAAAGTGGGTTTTTGGTCCTAGTAACCACACTTTTTAAGATATGGGTTTCTAAGGTAGTCCACGGGTATCATCACCTCATTTTACATGTCCCTGTAAATTTTGGAGTGAATCGGACGGGATGTAGTGGCCTTGAAAGCGATCCAAGAGGTAAAAACGCATTTCAGTTTTATATATAGAGATTATTTTGTTAAATAATTTGGTAATTAAATATTGGAGTATAACTGAATTAAAGATATTCGAGAGTTTATTATATCATTTAAGGCCAAATTATATCTTCAAAGATAAATACATATTTCTATCTATTTTTTACCTTAAAAATTAAAAATTAAATATTTAATATAATAAATGCGTTGTAGGAAATAATCCTAATGTTTTAAGTTTATAATTTAGTTAATGGAGTTTTTTCTATAAGAAAAATTATTATTTATTTCTTAAATAAATATAGTTTAACTCTATTTGCTTATTTATTTAACTATTATCATTAACCTGACGATTGACTATAATTTTAAATCGAATTAATTTCAATTGAATTTGAACTTAATTGTAATTCGAATTTAATTGTAGCCATGAAACTTAGTAGTGTTTTTGCATATTATATTACGTTACGTTTTTATCATTCATTTTATACTTTTTGAGATCTAGTTACAAGTTATATATTTTTAAAAATTATATATATGGTTATTTATGTATTGGTTTATGTCTATCACTGTTTGAGTTGCATTCCAGTTGTTTTATCTCTAATTTATGTTATATATATTTATGTATTGGTTTATGTCTATCACTGTTTGAGTTGCATTATAGTTGTTTTATCTCTAATTTATATTATATATATATATATATATATATAGATTGATAGATAGATAGATAGATAGATAGATAGATAGATAGATAGATAGATAGATAGATAGATAGATAGATAGATAGATAGATAGATAGATAGATAGATGAGTGTATTTTCTCCTTGTTAACAATTAACACGGAAAAAATAGATAAATAGTTACCAGGGTAGCAAAAAATCGCACAAGTAAAGAGGTTGTAACTCCTTGTTTTTAAAGGTAGAAACTTCGGGTTTACGTGGAATTTTTTGTATAATATATAGATGAATAAATGGAGTTTAACGCAGGTATAAATCAAATACTTTTACTTTCGAAACATGTTTCGAAGATTTCACTGATATTATTCAAAAGAATAAATGATATAAAACAATGCAATTTTCTCTTCAGGGAAGTGAAAAAACGAAACTCGTCAATAAGACATTTTAACAGAAAATGATTGATATTTATAGTGACTTACTGAACGCTATTAATATTGTTTGAAAAAACTTTATATGATATAAAGTGAGAAGTAGCCTATAGAAAGAGGAGGGATATTTTTAGTGAATGTTAAATATAAAAGAAAATTAATGTTTAAATTATATATAATGATAGATATTATATGAACTAAAGGTGTGTTTTGCCAATGTTTACATCGGTATGTAGCTCTATAACCGTGTTTACTTGGGGATTTTTTAGAAAAATAATGAAAAATAGTTCTATAGACTACTTCTGACGTTAAATCATATAACGTTTTTTTCAAACAATATTAATAGCGTTCAGTAAATCACTATACATATCAATCATTTTCTATTAAAATCCTTTGCAGGATGCTTTCTTCCCTCTTTTCATATTAAGTACTGAGCATTTGGTAATCCCAAATTCCATACTGATGTCCTTATAACACTTCTGGACTGTTTTGTTTTTTTTAGGAATCTATCTGTTTTTCAGATTTCCCAAACAATTTCAGGTCATCCATAAACAGAAGATGGTTCAATGATGGGCTTTTTTCCCCATATCGGTAACCGATCTTAACTTTCCTAAGTTTCATTGTTATGGGTATTATTGAAATTACAATTAAGTAACGGAGAAAACGAGTCACATTGGAAGGTTCCCCTTTTAATATCAGTTTCTCCAAGGGATACATTACTTGAGTACAATTTGGTCCTCCACTCTTTCATGCTCTGTAACAGAAAATTTGTGATTTTGTGAGCAAAAACAAACACCTGCAGGCATTCAACGATCCAAGAATGAGGCATCATATCATATGCCTTCTTAAAGTAAATCCAAGCCATAGACATGTTTGTATGATGTTTTTTTTACAATGTGTCAAAACTGTTTTATCGATGACCAGGTGATCCTTGTTACCCTGAGAACTCTTCCTACATCATTTTTGTTTCATTGGTAGTATTTCTTCATGTGCCAGGAAAATGGCTTCACCTCACATATTCCAGTAGTATCTTCCTGATTATGTTTAGGCATGCTATGGGACGGTAGTTTCCCCACAATATTCCCCTTATCTTTCTCCTGTCTTTCGTTATAAGTGTTGTCCTCCCAGTCACAATCTGCGCGGGGACCTGTACCTTTCTGTACACACTCATTCAATCGGGCTACTACTCTTTCACGCACCACGTGGCATATCTTCAGCCAAAAGCCATGAATACCGTCTGGACCGGGGGCTTAACCCACTTGTTCTTTCACATCACCCGTGCTTATGACAATATTCCTTCGTTTCTTTCCTCTTTGTAATTCTGTCTTGATACTGCTTATCCACATTGCATCCCTTTTATGCACCACATTGTTTCCCCATAATCCGCTGCAGGACTCCTTGGCTTGATTTGCATCAGGAGCAACATTTTCCCCATTGTCTCCTTCTAACGTTCGGAAGAATTTCTTTGGTATATTTTTAACAATCTCTTCTCCTCGAACTGCTTATTTCAGTTCATGCATTTTCTGATCTTCTAGCTTTTTGCCATGATCCTCTGCTCTATTACTGCACCAAGCCCATTCTTTCGTATTTTATATTTTTTCTCTATTTTTTTCTCGGTCGGACTTTTTCCCATTTTTCCAGTTTCTTCTTAACCGTTGCTCAGTTTTTCCTACAGCTTATCTTGCCCGCATTATGTCCATTTCAATGCGTCGTTTCCACCAAGGTTCATTTGCTCCACCATTATTATTTTATTAAGGAAAGTCGATGTTCATTAGATTGAATTCTAAAATAATATAACTTTATCCATATGACTTCAAGTTTTGTAAGTAAGATATTTTGAGCTTTCCCAATTTTAAAAATATTTTAATCGATTTATTTGTATCTCTGATGAAAGAAATGTGACTATTTGTATCAGCTGGAAAACTCGCCCAATACAAACGCATTCCTCGAAACGATGGTAAGGTTTTGTAATACTGTTCTTCTTTGGACTCTAATAGTGGAGCGCTTGAAAACAAATATCTCGATGAAATTTTAGGTATTTTGTATTCCCATGATAAAGGAACTTGACCTACAATAATCTGTCATCCACTTGAATTTTTGTTATATTCTGCTCATATTAATCACATTTTAGGTGCGCTGCAAGAATGACTTTCCTTTTGTATTATTATTCTCCCTCTATCTCTCTCTCTCTCTCTCTATATATATATATATATATATATATATATATATATATAACTTAGAAGCGGCGCTACGGATGTACTAGCACTCACGAGATTGAGACATGGCCCACCTCACGCACTTCTCATGAGGAATTCCGGAAGGAGGTTCGGGAGACCACTGTTGAGATGCTTCCGAAAAACAAGAACAAAAGTCCTTGGAAAACCGATTATAGCAGCGACTCCATCTAAGAATATCTGAAGAAGGAATTTTATTCCGAAATATTATGAGACTATAGCAGACTAAATTACAACAGGTATATAGCCCATTGTTTGTATTATAGTGCATTGTTGCACAATTCAAAACATTTTATTCTTTATATATGTGTATATATATATATATATATGTGTGTGTGTGTGTGTGTGTGTGTGTGTGTGTGTGTAAGTGTGTGTGTGTGTCTGTGTGTGCGTGCGTGCGTGTATATATATATATATATATCAAAGTTGGGAGATAATTCCAGGTAGATATATAATAAGTCTCAGAAGAGGACCGAAGGACATATAGTATTTCCAACAAATACATGTATTTTGATACGTGATGTACATAGGTCCAGAGAATATAAAATTAAGTTAACAATGAAAAACTGGTATATTGATTATTTATTCATATATTTTTATATTTATAAAATATATATAATATAGACATCAATAAATAAATATAATGTCCGACATTTGTTTCAGCTGATTTACCAAGGGCATATCCATTTTTCATTATATAATTAAATACTTTAATAATTAATCAATTAGTGAAACAGCTTCATAAGAGAATTTAAGAAAAAGTTCCTAGCTACACCATTTGAAATTGTCATATAGGTAAATATAAATAACGCAAATCTCTGTTAACCGTTAAGAGCATTTTCGCTTTTAGGAACGTTAAATAAAATTTGCGTGATTGCAGTAGATAGATAGAATAAACTTCAAACAAAACGACCAATCTAAATTATTACGCTCAGCAATAATATACAAACAAAATTATGCATGCCGTTATAAAGTTCAATAAAGCAAATCTTCTTTACTAATTATATTCCTTACTTTAAATATAGTGTATTATTATAAGTTAACATTTCTAAAGTCTGTTTCGTATATAATATAATATATTTATCTATACAAATAGGATTTACACGCCCCCCCCACACACACACACATACACACACACACACACACACACACACACACACATATATATATATATATATATATATATACACTCGCACTCATAGACATACAGACACACAAACATATATTTACATGTACATTCATATACACAAACGTACACATACATTTACAAACACAAACATTCACACACACACACACATACACCCATACATACACATATATGTATACAAATGCATATATACATACATACATACACACACAGAGACTACAATATGGAACCAAAATACTAATTAATAGAAAATTCAAAATATACGAAATATTATAAAGTCTTATTAGATATTAATTTAAATATTAACATCAGTTATATAATAATATTGATATATATAACCATCAATAATATGTACGACGAAAATCATATCTTCATTTTAGATGACACATTAAAAATCCAACAATTGTTTCAATTACATTAACATAAACACACACACACACACATACATACATACATACATACTACATACATACATACATACATACATACATACATACATATATATATTCACACACACACCCACGCATACACGCACATACATAATATCATTAGAATTAATAATAATATGTACGAAAATGTATGTCATCAAAACATTGTTCATTTATTGCAGAATATAGTTAATACCCATAGAAGGGTTTATTATGTTAAATGAATGAATAGGTAATTAATGAATGTGACGTAAAATATATAAGTTTCTATTTAGCATTACGTAGAATTATCTGCCGTTTTTATTCTTTAACGCTCGAAACGTTAAACCCTCCTTCTTTCCTTCTTTCCTGAGCGTCCAATAATATTATATTTGTTCCACGTACTCGCGTTGTTGTGTTTTTTTGTGCTTTCTTGTTTGGATTAACTTTATATATATATATATATATATATATATATATACATGTGTGTGTGCGTGTGTGTGTGTGTATGAATGTATTCATATATATGTGTGTGTGTGTGTGTGTATGAATGTATTCATATATATATATATGTGTGTGTGTGTATGAATGTATTCATATATATACATGTGTGTGTGCGTGTGTGTGTGTATGAATGTATTCATATATATACATGTGTGTGTGCGTGTGTGTGTGTATGAATGTATTCATATATATATATATGTGTGTGTGTGTGTGTGTGTTAATGCAAGTGAAACAATTTTGGGATTATTAAGGTGTCATCTAAAATAAAAATATGATTTTCTTCGTACATATTATTGATTGTTATTAATACTCTGAATTTCTTAAAGCTCAGCATAAGGATGTTGGATTTACCTGGGATTTGTATTCTACATACATTTACTAATATCTACTTGTTGGAAATTTAACCTTATTGTTATATACTGAGTGCTTACTTGAAATCTGCCAGGATTTTTTAATACCATTTTTTCTTGTATACATGGTGATTCAAAAGTATCCATACATAGGAAAATTTATTTTTTATAAGTTTATGCGATTCCCTAGGTTCCCTGATCTGACCCCTCTTGATTTCTATATTTAGGAGCATTTGAAAGGCTTGGTCTATCATGGAAAGATAAAAGACATAATTCATTTGAAGGAACGCATCACCAACTCATTTCCACGCATATCACCAGATGTGCTATTACGGGGTCACAATGAGTGGTGTAAACGTATTGCAATGTGTATTCAAAACAATGGTAACAATATAGAGCCTGTTAAATAGAAACACTGTTCTTATATACTGTATTTCTTATAAAAAGATATATTGTCCCTATGTATGGCGACTTTTGAATCACCTATATAAACACATATGTATATGCATATATATATATATATATATTATATATATATATATATATATATATATATATATATGCATATATATACATATATATATGCATATATATATGTGTTTATATATATAGATATATATTTATATATATGCATATATATATATATATGTGTATGTGTGTGTGTTTGTGTGTAGCTATATGGACCAAAATGTTTGTTTCAAATTCACTGGTACTCCGAGTTTAAAGCATGGCGCTAATCATCAAGCATTTGGAGTTTGAATGAGAGAAGTTGAAGAAAGTGGAATTTTATTACTGTAAACCTCGACCAGTCACGAAAGGTCACACCTGTCGTGGTTGATGTTGGTATATCAGTGCACGTTTGACATCAATCATATATATATATATAATATATATATATATATATATATATATATATATATAATATATATATATATATATATGACTGGTGGTGTGGTAAGTAGCTTGCTTACCAACCACATGGTTCCGAGTATAGTCACACTGCGTGGCACCTTGGGCAAGTGTCTTCTACTATAGCCTCAGGCTGACCAAAGCATTTTGAGGGGATTTGGTAGACGGAAACTGAAAGAACCCCATCGTATATATATATATATATATATACTTATATATGTATGTGTGTGTATATGTTTGTGTGTCGGTTTTGTGTTCCCCAACATCGCTTGGCAACGGATGCTAGTATGTTTACGTCCCCGTAACTTAGCGCTTCGGTAAAAGAGACCGATAGAATAAGTACTAGCATTACAAAGAATAAGTCCTGGGATCGATTTGCTCGACTAAAGGCGGTGCTCTGGCATGGCCACAGTCAAATGACTGAAACAAATAAAAGAGTAAAAGAGAATATATATGGTGACCTTTTTTCTCAATATTCAATGTCTGTACACCACATCTAACACCATATATATATAGTGTTAGATGTGGTGTACAGATATTGAATACTGAGAAAAAATGTCACCAGAATTTCGGAAAAAATCTTTTTATTTATGCATTAATTGCACTGTTGTTCCTTTCTTGAACTTGTCAAAGACAGACAGACAGACAGAGAGGAGAAGGGGATCCCCCTTCCTATTCACTAATCATTTATTTATTTAGTCATTTACCATTGTATTGAAATGGGTTTAAGGATTGTAACCTCTTCATGAAAAATGTAGAGAAAACAGATGTGGTATGGTCATCACTGAAATTCTTTTTGCTTTATTTCCCTCTTTTTTCTCCTTCCTCTCCTCTTTTCTTTCTTTTTCTCCTCTTTGAGTTAAATTTAGAATACAAATTGTACTGTCTCCGCTTTTCTTTCAAACATTCAATTTGAAGAGAATTTTTTGATGAAATGAAGTTCTGCAGGAAAAAAACTTTAGTACAATATTTACAAATTTAAATAATGTATACGCAAAGTTAGAACATCCTAATGCTACACATACATATACATGAACATTTGTAGAGATGATCCACATTTGGTATAAACAATGCAAATTCTCCGCCTTACCCTGGACATTAAAAGAAACTACAGATCAACGTATATGTGCCTTGTCTACTACCGCAAAGCAATATATAAACGACATGCAAAAAGTATATAACACCGAAACAACGAAGAAAGTGTCATCATGGGTTTTGAAAACAGAGAAAAAGATAACTGATTTAAGGAAGAACATCAGATATATGAAGAGAAGGAGATAGAATAAATGTTTGGAGATAGTAAAAAAAAACACTCAATTGCAAACTGATCAACCTCAAGCAGGAGCTACAATCTGACAGTGAGAAACTCCGACATCAGAGGAAGAGAGTTGATTGTTGGATACTGGTACAAGAAGCTAACCATCAACCGACAATATCTTATCAACCTATACCAGTAAGCTCGCAATGGGAATAGAAGCATACTACACTGGTTAACTCTGGCCTGATACCCAAAAGCAGAACTAACGCACATATATTAAAAAAAAACTACAAGGAAACAGAAATACCAAAATTACACACTTTTTTAGTGGATGCCTTGAAACTATTCGCCAAGAATACATATGAGATGAAAAAGAGCCTTGACCTCGTTACATTCTCAATGGATATAGGGTTCGATTTTGGTCAGGATATATGTTGCCAAATGGTTATAAAAAGATGGAAAACTGTACACCAGACTAGCAGCATCTCCATCAATGACTTAACTGTTTCCTCTATATCTGGTAACAAATGTTACAGATATCTAAGGGTTGATGAAAACATATCTTACTACGACATCTGTAACAAGACACATGTCACAAAAGAATATTACAGTCGAATAAAGAAAATATGCACCTCGGAACTCTCTGCATTCAATAAAACAGTGGCCCACAATGAGTTTGCAGTGTCAGTACTCATACCAACATTTGGGTTACTTGAATGGAACGCTTGATGAGATCCGAGCCATTGATGTAAACACCACCCGGAAGACAATAACAAGCACACATTATTTCCACATAAACGGTGCCGTAGACTGCTTCTACCTAAAACGAAAAGAAGGCGGCAGAGGCTTAACATCGATCCAGCCTGTCTTTCAATGTCGTATCATATACTTTCAGTGACATCTTTTAACCACCAAGTGTCGAAGCACATTCCTTCACCAAGTTTGCATACATGAGGTTGATAACATGCGACTTGTAAAGCAGCTCCTTGAGCAGCATTTCTTGTCTAACAACCTTAAATTCATGCCCAGAGAAGTCACAAGACTCTACTACAACATATCATATGAAGGACGAGCGCATATCAGCAGAAGATCATGTATGGATATGTTAGCGGAAAGCTCCGGGATGGCAGTAACATTGAACCTCAAAGTAGTCTACCATGGACCAACAACCGGATTACTCCCACTTTGAAGGGTATGCATTTGCAATCCAGGAATAAGAAATATCAACCAAATGCCTGATGCACAAAAAGGATAGAGATGCAGGAGAAGTATCAAAATATGATAACCTATCTAGATTTTGTGAAGATAACATCGGAGATATCACCCACATCATAAGCAATTGTCCGAAAATCTTACCATGGTATTATCTACTGATGAGACATAATGTTGTGGCTAAGACACTGTATAATGAGATCCGTCGGAAAGATAACCTTAAAGTTAATGAAATAAGAACCCACAGTATGGTAAAAGCCATAGCCACTCATAATAAGGAGTACTGGTTGCATGTTCCTGTGAATAACTCAACAAAATGTAAATATAGTAGGCTTGACATAGTGATTTGGGATAGAGAAGGGAAACTTTGTCCAGTTGTGGAAATCCACTGAGCAGCGGATGTTAACATAAAGCTAAAGATCAGCGAAAAATAAAATACCTATGCTGAACTATTGAGTAATCTGCAGTTACTCTACTCAGATTACAAGTTCATGCTTATACTTGTAATTATTGGGGTACTGGAGTATGTAACACACTGCCTAAGTACCAACCTTGAGAATCTAGGCTTCCCGAAGCCAGAAAGGAGGAAGCTGATTCGAAGATTATAGATCCAAACCATCACTCGAAGTGTAAAAATCTGTAAAACTTTCCAGGAGTTTATCATTTAAGTATAAATGAACATGTCTTGATATGCAACTATAGGCATGAAAATACATACACAAAACAAAACTTACAAATCCGCTCATGCACTGACTCCAAATACTGTACATATATATGTGTAACGAACTTAGTGAATATACTCGTCTCTTGTACTTTCGGGGTACAAGAAAAGCAATCACTAGCCGTTGCTTTAATAATCCAGAATTCTACCAGTCAGAAACAACAAGACGCAGACGTAAAAGATATATATACTACTTTATTCTCTTTCTTGGTAACAGTAACAATAAGTGGTTATCTGATGTCCTTGGTTCTGGGCGCGCAAGGCTGAAAGTTAATCGATTGTAATATTTACAATGTTCAGCCGCTAAAAACAGAACGGGTTAAAGATGGCGTCGAACAATGGAGACGATGTTGGTCTGCAACAATTTGGTTAAAGGCCTTTTGGTATGGTGCTGCTAGAATCAAGTTCGAACGGAGAGAAAATATATCGTGACCGTCGCCTTCAGTCGCTGCCGTCCCAAGTCCCCGCTGACTGCTGCCAGTGGTCAAACGTTCTACGACCCCCTTGCCTCGCTAACTGCCACGTAGGCAAAAGGGTTCTTCCGGTGGTTCGCGCATGCGCGAGAGGGCCCTTCCTTTCTGTGCCTTGGTGAAGGCACCAACACTCGCACGCGCGAAATAGAAAATGGACGGTGCGCGCGCGCGCACCGTTATAGGATCACTACATATGTATATATATATATATATATATATATACATACGTGCAGTAATACCCTGTTGATGTTGTTGAAATTCCATTGAAAGGACCTTGAATCTAAGTTAGAAATTGGCTCTTTCTCTGTTGGAATTTGTTATTATTCTTTGAATTGGAAGTGGTCTGGGAAGCCAGCTAAGTTTCTGGGTGTCTCTAACATCTGGAGCTCGAGAGATGTAACTGTATTTATTCTGTTAGCTAGTGGACTTGGATGCTTTAACATCTCTGTGATCCTCTACCAATTTCCACTACCCTTAGACCGGTTTCTGAGAGGTGTGCATTGGTTTCGTGTATTTTCGTCACCGGAAAAACGCTTGGAAAATGCATACAACAATAGTTAGAATCATGGCTTTCAAAATCTTATTGATATTCTTACTTGATAATCTTATCACCTGCGAATACATGGTTCACTACAACTCACAACATGTTTTTAGATGACTGCATTCTGCAAAAACATATCAAAATAATACGTAACAGCTTCAGCAAAAAAAAAAGAACATTCACACACCATCTTAACTACCATCAATAATAGACAAAGATTTTGGTTCAGTTCCTCTTCAAACATTTATAAACGAAACAAGAAACGCTATCTATTTAATGTACAATAATACATCTATAATATCTAATTTACAGAAGAACGTACTGCAAGAATCTATCTTCTCACCCACACACTTTAGCTCATACGGTTTAGTCATCCCACCATAAGAAAACATACACGCACTCTGATGCGCAGTCGGTTTCTCAGTTACTTTAGCCATACGCAATACATAGCTGCGTAACTACCGTGAGTACATCAAACCTGGTTCAAAAGTGAGACACTAACAGTATCACTTAAAAATCTATTATCTCCCACAGTCAACAGAAAAGTACATTACATGTAACCAAGCATAATGCTCAACAAAATATATATACCATACACAGAGAATAAAAAAGATACAAGAAAATGGAAAATAAACAAAAACGCTCTTCTTTTCATTTACAATCTTTTACGAAACTTTTCCTTGTGTTGCCCATATATTCGCCTCATGTCTGAGCCGTAAGGCTTTATTCTGTTTATTTATTTCGTTTTGCTTGTATGTCCACATTCCGTCGTGTTTGTTTTCGTCTCTGTCTCTTGTCCGTACGCTATTCGTTCCGTCTTCAATATTATTTTGTTTGTATTTATTTCATCTTGCTTGTATGTTCACAGTCTGTCGTGTCTGGCCCCTTGTTTGTTTATTCGCTATTTCTCAGCAGCTTCCCGTCGCTGTCACCACCAAAGGGGAACAATATTGTTGTTACAGGCAGGAAAGTGTTATTTTCCCTAGGACGATAACTGCTAAGTATTTAGCGACTTTCTTTGCATGTATTTTCCGTTTGTTCCGTTTGTTTGTACTTCTATATGATTTTTGAAGATACATAGGCGCAGGAGTGGCTGTGTGGTAAGAAGCTTGCTAACCAACCACATGGTTCCGGGTTCAGTCCCACTGCGTAGCACCTTGGGCAAGTGATTTCTACTATAGCCAATAGAATAAGTACTGGGCTTACAAAGAATAAGTCCCGGGGTCAAGTTGTTCGATTAAAGGCGGTGCTCCAGCATGGTCGCAGTCAAATGACTGAAACAAATAAAAGAGTAAAAGAGAGTATATACATAGACACATGAGTGTGTGTATGTGTGTCCGTGTCCGCGCGCTTACAATAACAATCTGTTATATTCACATCAAGTAACTTTCTCTAATAGAAGTATAATGGTACGAATCGTCCTGCAGAGGTACTAGTTTTGAAAACTACGTATATCTGATTCTCGAGCTTCGTCAGTAGAAAGTATCTACTAGCAAGTGCATGCTAAGACAAAGTCAGCCACTACTGATATAGCAAACCAGTGATTGAAGAATTGCTGCTGTCGCTATAAATACTGGATTGCAGGAAGTATTGATTTCTCTTTATTTCCTTTCATCCCTTCTCTTTGTTTAGTTTCACCCTTTCTCTTTTCCTCCTTTTCTGCTTTATTAGCTGCTCTTATGAATTAGCAAGCTCTACAACCAATTTTATTCATTTCACACTAATCATAATTATCTCTAGTTTAGGTACAAAATCAGCATTTGTAAGAGGAGAGGGTTGGCAGTTACCATTGACCTCAGTACTTAACTGATATAGTTGTTTATATCGACCCGAGGAGAATAAAAGGCGAAGTTGACATGGTTACTATTTAAACTCAGAACATAAAGAGTTGGAACAAACACTGCAAGGCATATCGTCTGACGTTGTAACGATTCTGTCAATCTACCAAGACTAAATAAACATGCTAGGTGTACAGATTTCTATTGGAATTCGAAAGCAGGTTACAGGCTCTTTGTATCAAGATCATCTTCTCCTTTAGACTGCTCACCATATTCTCACATGCATTATGTTAAATGTATTTAAGAGAGCACAGAGATGGGAACGATTGTCACAGAATGATATATTTGTTACTTAGTCAATGTTTGGCGATAGTAAACAAAAAGAGAATTTTGATAACAAAAACTGGCTTTTGATAACACATGATCACTCAAAATCATATGATCACATGATCAATCAAATTTTACAAAAGTTGTCAGCTAAAGAATGGAAAAATATTACTATTCTTGTTCAAGTTGATATTGTAAACGTTGTTATTGTTGTTGCTGTCGTTGTTGTTCACGTACGTGTTCTTTTTATTTATCCTTATGTTTCATCAAATCAATCACATTCGAGTTATAACCATCCCGTTTTACTGGAATATGTGGGACTACATTTTTCTATGTGTACATTTTTAGGAAAACAGATTGGCATGTGAGGGAGATTGTGCTACTGTTTCTAGTATGCCAAACAAAGGTGTATTAATGCTGCCGTTATTTACTGTTATGTTGATTTTAGTTTTGTTAATGTTTTTCTGGTGACCTGTCTATTCAGTTTTTATATATTTTTTAGAATAAAATTATACACGTAACAAAGAAAGTTCATTGTCAAATTTATCGCCCTACTAATAACACTAACATTTTGGACGTCATAGAGATAATGAGATTTTTTAAATTATTAAATATTTACATGAATAAAATATATAGCTTGAAATGAAACAAATTTCATTAGCGTGCAAACACGCAATCATGCCCGCGCGCACACAGGCAAATATGCATGCATGTATGCATGTGTGTGTGTCTGTACACACACACACACACACACACACACTCATATATATATATATGTATGTATAAGTTCAAAAAACAAAGGTGTGGCTGTGTGGTAAGTAGCTTGCTTACCACACATGCGTGAGTTTGTCAGTCACTTACGAGAGTGAACACTGTCAAGACGTGCTTGGAAGCCGTCTTGAATTAAAGAACCATTGAAGGCGCGACTGCAAGGTAAACATCTGTCTTTTTAGGGATTCGGTGGAGAATTATTATTTTTTTGATATTGTTTTTTTCTCGAATAAGAAATCCTCACTGGGTCCTAGACATTTGTCTGCTGCGGTCGCGCCGAGTGACTCACTTAGCTGTGAGAATTGTTGTTTTGGTGGGCGTGTCTCGATACAAAAATTTGGAAAATTTATGAATTCGTGGAGGAATTTTTGTGTGCTGCGACCGTGAACTGGAGTATATGTTTTCTTGTGGCTTACACGAGTGGCGGAATTGTGTTGTCGTGAATTGAACTGTCTTCCTTTCGTTCTTTTTCTCTGCTCTGTCCTTCTCTTATTTTTTGTGTTTTTATTCGACCTTTTATTTGGAACGTTTTGGATTTTGTGTTGAACATTTTTCTTTATTTTTCTTTTGCAAGCATGGCAACAAAAAAAATTGTATTGGAGTGGCAAATTGTGGCCCACAAGCAGTGGGGAAAAAGACTTTAATGAGAGATTGACACCATCACTGTATTCTCTCAGGCGGACATTGAAAAGGAGTTGGCAGAATATCTGCCAACTATTAAGTTTATTGCAAGGGGTGTCAAATATGCAATGGTGTAGTTGCTGTTTGACACCCATGGGGAGGTTCGAGATTTTGCGAGCCATCTCTTGGAAGGGGAGAAAATTCTGTTTCTTCCCATATTTGATGGGAGGAAGTTGACAAGAGCTTGGGTGTGTGGGCTGCCACCCAGAATAGAGTCCGAATGGATAGAAGACACTATCCGTCGGGGTCTGGGTGGCAGCAGAGCCAAGCTCTTAAATGTCAAAATTCTACCTGCGGCTGATTGGGTAGGGTCGAAAGCAGTTTTGACCCTGTGGACCTAATCAGCCGATAATCTGGTTTTTCCACATTTTACGAGGATGGCCGGGTGCAGGTACCCGGTAATTCTTGAGGGTCGCCCCACCAGGTGTCATCGGTGCCTGGAGCCTTGCCATATAAAGAAAAACTGTCCTCAGGAACAAAGCAAAATCCTGGAGCAGTTGATAGAGACTTCTGTAGAAGAAGGAACGAAGGCGACCGAGGAGGCGGAGGACTCCTCAAAGAAGAGCCGCAAGAGGAAGAAGGTGAGCAATAATGAGTGCTCACCGTTGGATCCTACGGAAGAGGAAAGGGAGAGGAGGCGATTCTCTTGGTTACGGAGGAGACGCACCCTCCCCTAGTTGAGGAGAAAAAAGTGAGGAACAGGAAGAAAAAGAGGACATTGCCAGCAGTCGGTGACATAGCACTGGAATGTCCTGAAACCTCATCGGTAAAGGAAGAGACACCGTTGGCGGGAATTGTGCTGCCAACTGTAGAATTGACTACATCGACCCCGGAGGAAGACAAATAATTGGTCTTCTTCTACAGAGGTGGAGAGGTGGAAAAGGTGGTGGAAAAACACTATATGAGAGTACATTTGACTTTCACACGGGAACCTGAATGCCTCCGCAGATAGCTGTGGAGGCCATAACATTGCCCGTGATGCGTAGGCTGCAGGGACTCAAAGAGGAATATCGCTTGTGGCCAGGCGACGCCGACCCGGAGCCCGCATTGGTTTTAAACGAGGCGTGTGTAATGGCGGAGTATATGGGCACAAACGACGTTAAGGAGGAAAATTGACAAGAGGTTGAAAAGCCTCAGTGTTATAATGTTTAAGTGTGTAAGAGGCTCAGCATTTCAATTTGTAAATGGACTATTAAGTCCAAAAATTGAAAAACGGAAGTAAGAGGTTCAATACTTCGTTTTGTTTTTTGTGTAAAAAAATAATAATGTTTTAATTTGTAAATGGACTATCAAGTCCAATAATTGTAAAACGGAAGTAAGAGGTTCAATACCTCGGTTTGTTTTTTGTGTAAAAGATAATGTTTTAGAAAATAAAAAATCGGCGGGCATTTTTTGTCTTCTCCCATTTATATCATTTTATTTCATCATTCATCTCATCAATGTTTCTATCCAGCCCGCAAGCTACTCTGTATCATGCCTTTATGGCAAAATTTTTTGAAATAAAGTAGCTTGCTTACTAACCATATGGTTCCAGGTTCAACCCCTCTACGTGGCACCTTGGGTAAACGTCTCCTACTATAGTCTCCGGCAGATCAAAACCTTGTGAGTGGATTTGGTAGACGGACACTGAAAGAAGCCGTTGTATGTGTATGGCCGTATGTGTGTGTGTGTGTGGTTATGTTTGTGTGTCTGTGTTTGTTCCCCCACCATCGCTTGACAACAGATGTTGTTGTGTTTACGTCCCCGTAAGCTAGCAGTTCGAGAAAAGAGACCGATAGAATAAATACTAGGCTTACAAAGAATAAATCCTGAGGTCGATTTGTTCGTCTAAAGGCGGTGCTCCAGCATGGCCACAGTCAAATGACTGAAACAAAAGAATAAAAGAATATAATAAGTGCAAGACTAAACGGAAAACAGGCACAAAAGTCACTAAATTCTCATCGTTCACATCAGTTATCGGCCGGAGGTCAAGCGCAGTTTCGCCCCTTTAACGATAATATTGTTTTCTTGAGGTGGTACCAGCAACAAAAGAAGATATTGGGTAATAGGCCCGAAACATAACAAGGATGAACAAACAACAAATGGATAGACATGCAACTAAAAAATGATCATGCGCAGGAGTGGTAGTGTGGTAAGTAGCTTGCTTAACCTTCGTCGAAGTCGGACGTGCTTTTTTGGCGGTGAGTCACACGTGTTATCGCACGTGGATAATTTTTCTGCTGTTGAACGTTTGTCGTTGAATATTTTTGTGAACTCTGTGAATTTTTGTGCTTTCTTCCCGGTGACGGGAAAAAGTAATTGTTGTAAGACTGAAGTAATTAATATTGAATTTATTAATATTGTTGAACTTGTTAAAGCCGTTGTAGGCTTTATTGCCGTGCCCCACCCCCGGCGGGGGTGGCATTTGAACTGTTATCCTTATTAAGAGGGGAAAAAAAATATTATAGGCTTCCCGTTTTTGGGATAGCAAATTGTTGTTGTGGAAAAATTAAATTTTAGCCATTGTATGCTCTATTGTGACATACGCCAGTAGCACGGGCGAGATTTGAACTGTTGTCGTCGTGTTTTGGAAAAAATATAGGTTTCCCTTTTTGGGGATTTCGTTGTGGCGAAAAATAATTTCAAATCGTCGTAGACTTTGTTGCTACATCTCACCCCCCAGCGGGGGTGGGATTTGAACCTAGGACTGCGAGCATTTAAAAAATTAATTACTTTTGTCCTCTGTGAGAGGAAAATTTCTTTTTTTGAAAGGTCTCCCAGTTTTGTGGGAAACCAATTACTTTTCAACCATGTCGGTGGAAATAACACATGAAAAATTTGCTCTTGAAGAGAGCAATGTTGATGTTGGCAATTGCGCCAAAAAATTTTCGGCAGTTGCAGAAGTAGCAACCGAAAACATAGATATCTCTGCAGACAGGCTGCATGGATATTTTAAAAGAATGAAGGAGGAGGGAGGTGATGTTGTGATATCGCCTTCCTCCACCGTGCTAGAAACGGAAAAGAGGACCGTGGTGTTTAAAACCTTCTGCCCACAAGACAAAAGGTTTAAGCACTTCGGGAAGGAAACCATTGAAAAATGCCTGGCCCCGATATGGAGGGATATAGTGTATATCTCGAGGGGACGGGCATACGGATCCGTTGAGGTTCAATTCTCAGAGGAAAAGGTAGCTCGCGGGCACGCCGTGTGTCCCCTGAAAACCAAGGAAGTGGTACTTTTGCCAACGTACAGGGGGCGACGAACATCCCGTCTAAGGATTAACGAAATCCCACCCACAGTAGACCCGGAAGAAGTGGTGGCCGGCCTGTTGTTTAACAGGACGGACCGGATTAACATATTACAGACCACAAGTTCCGCCCCACAGATGTGGTTAGGGCGGAACATAACGGTTTTAATACAAGGCAAACAGGAGGACATTCAGGCCCTACCAGAGAGAGTACTTGTTGGAGAGAATGTGGCCCTTAGGGAACAGGTGGAAGGCCGTAAGCCCACCTGTTACCAATGCGGAAAAAAGGGCCACATTCGAGCTGACTGTGAAGAAAAAAAAGTTGTTGCAAACACCAGGCCCGCAAACACACAAACCCCCACAAACTCAAAAACTCCCACCCCCGTTGTCGAGGTGCTGGTCCCCAAACAAAGCACAGAAAAACCCAGCCCCGGCACGCACAAGTCCCTACATAAACAAAATGACCCAGCCCTCTTGGAAGACTCGGCACCAACGGAAAACACTGCGCCGAAAGAAACTGCCACCAACCCCTCACATAACACCATGGAGGTTTCAGAGGGTGGATTCACACTAGTGGGAAAGAAACGTTCCCGTAAACCTTCCCCACCCATATCCCCCACACAAAACAGAAAAAAACGCACCACAGACACCAAAAAAGAAACCCTGCCCATCTGTCCCGGAAGAAAACAAAAATGCTATGTTGGTGGAATACGATACGACAGACACGTATACAAATGACGCCATTGTAAAACACAAAAAGACTATGCTGTACATCCAACACCATGATTTGAAGAACAGATGTGCAAGGGTAGAAGAATCCCTATACCGGGAACTAAAGGACAGAAACCAGAAGGCCATATGGAAGATTTTGGATTTACCGGGTTACGCGAAGAGAGAGGAGAAGAAGGGGACGGATCCACGTGTGGTGAGGTCAGCCCCCACATCTCCAAAGAAATGTAAGTAGAACCTTTACTCTTTGTAATGGCGTCTCTTAACCTTGGTTGTTTGAATGTGCGTGGTCTGAGTTCGAAGTGGAAGCAGGCGTGTTTCCTCGACGATCTCAGATCACATGATATGCACGTGATGGTTGCTACAGAGACCAAGCTGGACAGTCTACAAACCTTCTCGCCTCTCCTGAATGGCTACGAGAAAATCATATCTCCCGGTCAGACCGGAGAACGAGGGGCGTAGTGGTACTGATCCGTAAAAGCTTGGCTCTGCAGACAAGTACAGTCTATGTGGACCCCGAAGGTGGGCTGGTCGTCCTTGATGTGACATACAGCAGTAAGGCCTTCAGGTTGATCGGACTCTATGCACCTTGTGCTAGAGGCTTCCAAACTGATTTTTATCGGCGCCTAGAGAACTTTCTCGTGACGTCGAAGACTTTAGTAGTATTAGGAGACTTTAATGCTATCGTTGACGTACACATCGATAGTGTTGGCTCGATCCATAGGAAAGTGAACTCACGTCTCGTGGACCTGCTTAAGCGATTTCAGCTGGCAGATCGTTACAGACTTGACCATCCGAACGTCCCAGATTGGACCTGGATGAGTGGCGACGGAAGGTTCAAGTCTTATCTAGACAGGGTAGTGATAAGAACTAGAGATAAGTCTAGTTTTAGTTGTCCACAGCTCGTCCAGGTGCCCTATACGGACCATAGAATGGTCAAGTGTAGACTGGACATAGGTAGCACACTAAAGATAGGAAACGGCTACTGGAAGCTGAACCAGTCTATTTTGACTTGTGAGGCATACCGCAGTTGGATTAAGGAGTTAGTGCAGAGGGCGTTAACCGGAGCCGTGGTTAATAACCGGTGGTGGTTCGCCCTGAAAAGAGCCATTCGATTCGAGTCAATTAGGTTTAGTAAGCAACTAAGACTAGATAAGGCTAGAGTAGAAGGGCAATTAGCTAAGAAGTTAGAGGAGGCGTTGAGGTTGGGCTCTGCATCTCACATTTTGGCGACGAGAACGGCTTTAGACCGTCACCTCAAAACCAAACATTAGGGGTGTAGAGTTCGGGCTAAAGTACGAGCATTGGACCGCGAGGGAATTAATGTTGCCGGATGGGCCCGTACGATAGAAACCCAGCGTGGCAACAATGCCACAATTAGGTCTCTTGTTGACGGAAACGGATGCACGGTGAAGGAACGGGACGAGATGTGTGAGGCACTTTACAAGCACTTCGCCGAGTTGTTCGGGAGGTGCGGGACGCTGGATCATGGTGAGGCCTTTAGGGGCTTCCTTTCTGGTGGCCCGCGTCTCTCGGCACGAGAGGCTGAGTGCTGTGAGGGGCCAATCACAGCCGAGGAAGTAATCGAGGCGTTGGGCGAGTGCCCTGGGGAGAAGTTGCCGGGTCTCGATGGTCTGCCCTATGAGTTTTTCAAAAGTATGCCAGACTTGTTCGGGCACCTGCTGGCTAGCGTCTTCGCCAACTGGCAGCAGGAATGGAAAATTCCCAAGTCTGCGAGCCGGGGTGTGGTAACGTTGATCAGGAAGGACCCGAGCAAGGGGGACGAGATAGGCAACTTCAGGCCCATAACTCTGCTAAACACAGAGTTAAAGATTTTGGCCAAGGTGCTGGCGAAAAGGTTGGCGCGGGTCGTGGATAAACTTGTCGGAGAAGCGCAAACATGCGCTATCCCGGGCAGGACGATACACGACAATCTCCATCTTATACGCTACTCCTTAGACAGGGTCGGGTAGCTTTCTGGCGCAGGGGGGGGCACTGGTACATTTAGACCAGTCTAAGGCATTTGATAGGGTCGACCATCGGTACTTGGCGGCGGTCCTCGGGGAGGCTGGCCTGGGCCCGACCTTTCGAGGTTGGATCGCTGCTTTGTATAGCGACATCGAGTCTGTGGTCAAGGTGAACGGCTCCCTTTTGAAGCCGTTCAGGATCGAGCGTTCAGTCCGTCAGGGGTGTCCCCTGTCCCCGCTTCAATATGTGTTGGCTCTTGAGCCTTTGCTACGGAAGTTGGAGGCAATAGGGGGCGCACCGCATGATCTATGGTGTGGAAGAGGAGCTACGGCGTACGCGGATGACATCTCCATCATCGTGGCAGATGAGGACCAGCTTCCAGTGGTGGAAGAGGCCATCAAAAGCTACGAAGCGGTAGCAGGAGCAAAGGTGAACAAGGACAAGTCGGTCGGTTTGCAACTCGGCACCTGGAGGGGCAAGCCGATGCCGTCCAATAACGTCGTGGGGCGTTGGACGGAAGGTCCTGTTAAGCTGCTCGGAGTCTGGTTCGGGCCAGACCTCCAGATAGAGAAAAATTGGAGTGAGGTGGCCGGCAAGGTGACCGCTCTAACCCAGACCTGGTCTGGACGGGCGTTATCCCTGCTAGGGAGGGCGGAGGTGGTGCAGATGTTCATGGCATCAGTAGTCACCTACCCCTGACCGTGGTGCCTTGCCCCGATTTGTGGCTGAACAAGTTGGAGAGAATCCTTTTCCACTTTTTGTGGAAAGGAGGGAAGCCACTTGTAAATCGCTCTGTCTGCTGCCAGAAACCGCTAAAGGGTGGGCTTGGCTGAAGATGCGAAAGGTCGCGTTAAGGTTGAGGCACCTCTGGCTTTACTTGGATGGAGAACAGGTGTGGTCACCGCACGTTCGGTTCTACTTTCCGCGATTAACGTCCTTAACGGACATTGGTAATTGGATCAAGCAGAGACCTAGGCTGGGGGACTGGCAATTGGAGTGCCGTCAGGCACTTCAGCTACTCTCTCGGGCGGGCAATGCCGGCAACAGGAGTTCCACCGCGGATTTCTATAGCGGGTTAGTGGAGGTTAAGTCCGAAGACGCCTTGGGGGAGACCCTGGGCTACGATGAAAATCAGTTGACCAACCTGTTCCGGAGAACGTTCGGGCCGGGGTACCTGGATAATTACCAGAAATCCCTGGCCTGGCAGTGTTTCCGTGCGGCGTTACCTGTTCGCGACAAGCTGTCAAGGCACGGAAGTGCCGTCTCGCCGACATGTCTGCGATGTGAGCGGGATAGGGAAACCGTCTTGCACGCATTCGTGGAGTGTCCGGAGTTATCGGGACTGATTGCTTTCGCCGAACAACTGTTGCCAGTGAATGGAAGAGTACAGCTATCAGCGGAATCTATCATTGAGATTGTGCCACCTCCTTTCCTCAGCAGGGAAAGGAAGGCTTCTTTTTCCTGCGTAATAACCATACTGAAAGAAACAGTATGGAAGACGCGTACGAAAGGTATAGTGACAGGTACCTTTGTATCCGGCCAGGGGTTGGTTAACTTTTTCAATTACCACCACGGTAGTAAGATCAGGCTGGAGAAGAGGTATCTGTCACGAGATATGTTTGCGAAAAGATGGAAGTCTGTAGCGTGCAAGCTTAGTATATCTGGCACCAGGTAAGTGTGGCCGGATCAAGAAGTACCCGGATGGCAGGGATCCGTGCCCTGCTGTATAATACAACATTTAAAAAACTTTATATTGTAAATATTATATATATGTTATTCTAATCAAAACGTTTTAAGCTACTACACCCTATATGTTTGTCTGCATTTGTATGTCCCCTCTATGTAACGCCTTAATGGCGAATCTTTTATGAAATAAAGTAGCTTGCTAACCAACCACATGGTTCCGGGTTCAGTCCCACTGCGTGACATCTTGAGCAAGTGTCTTCTGCTATAGCTCCGGGCCGACCGATGCCCCGTGAGTGGATTTGGTAGACGGAAACTGGAAGAAGCCTGTCGTATATACGTATATATATATATGTGTGTGTGTGTATATGTTTGTGTGTCTGTGTCTGTCCCCCTAGCATTGCTTGACAACCGATACTGGTGTGTTTACGTCCCCGTCACTTAGCGGTTCGGCAAAAGAGACCGATAGAATAAGTACTGGGCTTACAAAGAATAAGTCCTGGGGTCGATTTGCTCGACTAAAGGCGGTGCTCCAGCATGGCCGCAGTCAAATGACTGAAACAAGTAAAAGAGTAAAAGACTATGCAAACATGAATAAACATAATTCGTTATTGGACGGCCGAAGGACAAGTACAAAATAAATAAACAATATAGCCTTAGCTATACAATAAACATTATAGCCTTAGCGCCGGGCTGAGACGAAAGTGTGGATAACACTCAGAAGAAAACCTTAAAGGATTAGAAACAGAAGCACAACAGACAGCGAAACAGGCTGAAGAGGGAAACCACAGGAAATACGACCGGTTGTTTCAACGGTCAACGCGAAAAGGGAGGAGAAAGAGAAAAAGTAAACACGAGGAACACGGGCTACGTGCTAGTAGCAAGTGGGAGAAAGTGGTAGAAGGCAGAGTGAGACACACGGAGAGCAGAGAGGAAGGAGAAAGAGAGAGAGAACAAGAGAAGTCGTACGAATATATCCAGTCACTTAATCTAAAGAAATCAAAGGGTACTTAGCGTCCCAAATAAAGTTAAAACATAAATGAACAACTAAAAGGAAAACAGACGGAGAAAGTCACCGAGTTTGAAACGCAATTTCACGCCTTTAACGACAATATTGAACCTTCCGGTGGCAGCCAACCACATGTGCTTAGAATATACCTCACGTGTATTTGCCGGTAGGCTGCGATTTGTCTCGGTGGAGAATACTCTCTCAAAACGCCGAGTGTTATCTATCCATCTTTCTCTCTCTCTCACTGTATATATATATATATACTTTCTTCTCTTACTCTCTTCTTATCTTCTCTCAGCTCTCAATCTCTCTAAATACATAGACACTTTCTTTCTCTATTTCTTCTCTACCATCTATCGCACTATTGAATTTTAAATATAATTAGATAAATAAATAAATAAAATATCCAAAATGTTCAGAACCTGGAGAAGTAACGAATTGGCGTTGTTTCTGAGAGCCTGCGATGCGCCGACGGAGATAATCCGAACAACATAATTACAGATGCGCTGAAGAGCAGTGGATATAAAATGACGATAGCACAGATAGAGCGAATGAAGCAGGAGTTTATACGCTCCTATGCACTCATAAGATCTTACATTGGCACGCTTGATGCCATCTTTGACAACGAACAAAGTAAAGATGGCAAGGATGGAGGCGCGAGTGCTGATGAAAGATGTCACCCCCACTTGGTAGACACCCAGGACAACAACAAAGAAGATTCAAGTGAGAAACCTGCCCGGGAAGTAAACCCAAGTGTAAGTACTCCTACCAACACCAAAAGTCTAAACCATGGAGATGAAAGAGCCAAAAAAGAAATAAACGGAGGAAAAACTAAAAGAAAAACAAAAGATGAAACAGCCAAAGAAGGAAAAGCTAAAACTCAAACAAAACCAAAAGATGAAACAGCCAAGGATAGAAGCAAACCTGACTATCCAAAAAGGATAAAAACAGACAGTGCACACGAATGTGTAAATTCTACCTGAACGGTGTCTGCTGGCATGGAGAGGAAGGTGCAGGCTGCCGTTTTGCACATCAAAGAACCTGCCACATAAACATGACATAGGTCATAAACCAACTACCAAAAGGAAAAGGAATGGACCACGCACCACCTGCCCCAAAACGGAGGTACGCAGATGTGGTGCGTGCTACAAACCGCCAACATGTTATTGAAAGGGCAGCTGCTGAACAAGAATCTTTTTTGTGCATGGCACAAAAAAGATTCTTGTTCAGCAGCTGCCCTGGCTCCATCAAACTCAAACTCGCAGATGGGACTATCCACAATACACAAGACCGCCACAGCAAATAGACCCAAGGTGGACACCGCCGGCAACAGCATACACATCACCTCGATGCTCCTACTGAACATCAGAGGACTGCTAACACTTAGTAACAGGACAAAAATCCCGTTCTTGAGAGACTTTGTTGCATGCAATCAAGCCTTATGCATAGCACTTACGGAAACACACCTGAAACCGGACATAGCAGATGCGGAAATACACATACCACAGTATGTTGCACTACGGACCGACAGAAAAGAAAAGAGTCATGGAGGAGTTGCTATGTACATCCGTGAGGACCTCACACCCCAGGTCCTTTTGTCATACTCAAACTCGGTGTGTGACACACTAATTGTACATATATAACTACTTGATGTAGTTGTGTGTGCTACATATCGCCCTCCAGATGCCCCCAAGCCATGTAGGCAAGTTTGAAGACTGCCTTATAAAAATAGAAGAAGTTCTAGTCACATTAGA
>NC_043014.1:26158034-26173034 GCF_006345805.1 Octopus sinensis | reverse complement strand
TATACAATTCTACAATATAGAATTTCTTCAATTGGAATTTACCTATCATTTTTACAAGTAGATTTCATCGGGTCGTGGCATGTAAAGTTTTTTAAATTTCACCCCCAATTAAGCAAAAATTCGAGAAAAGTAAATATTTTACCATTTCCCTCTTTCATTTAAAGTGCTTCACTCCTACTGTTACCAACAGAATTTCTGCTACTTTCTCTTTGCAAGTGTGCAACAATTAAAGTGAAACTAGTTATATAACAGGGATGAACTGCTTCACTCATGCTATCACCCTAATTTCTCCTACTTTCTCTTTGCAAGTGTACCTTGAACCACTACTCAAAAAATAATACACAGCAAACAGAAACAAATAAATACATAACGATTTACTCCTCACACAATTTCTTCAATTAGTGTTTACCTATTATTTTTCCAAGTACTTCCATTCGGTCATGGCATACAAATTTCTTTCAATTTGACCCCCAATTAAGCAAAAATTCGAGAAAACTCAATATTTTACCATTTCCCTCTTTCACTTCAAAGGCTTTACTCTGCCTATAACTCCCACTTCCTCTTTACACACATACACACGCCAACATATATATGACAGTGTCAATTGTTGAAAGAAAATTGTAAGCTAACGTGTGTGTGTGTGTGTGTGTGCGTGTGAGAGTGTGTGTGTGTGTGTGTGTGTGTGTGTGTGTGTGTGTGTGTGTGTGTGTGTGTGTGACACGGATGAGCCATTCATACTGGTCATCCTTTTTGCTAGAAGATCCGGTATGGTCTTATATGCTACACCACTGGTTTTCAATTCATATTAATCAAATTAATATTCAATTTTTCACCCTTATTATGTGTGTGTGTATTAGCAATTCGTATACAATTGCATCAATGACTTGAACTTGAATAAGTGGTTTCACATAAATGGGGATAAATTAAAAAGGTTTGTTGTTATTATTATTACTGTTTGACTATTGTAATCACGTTTGTTGGTTCCTCGTAAGGGAAACGTTGTTGTGTTGCATTTGTTAAATAATTGTAAACCGTAAACCTCCCCCTTTCGGAGAAGGGGCTTTGGTTATTGTTTCAAAATTGAATTGTGTCCCTGTTTGGGGAAATTGACAATATTTTCACCGTCTTTACGGAAGCATTTTTGTTAAAATGCCTTCCATAGAAGTAAGTTCAAAAATGAATTTCGCTGCAGCCGTACACTTCTATACAAGATCCAATTGATCGAAATTGCAAGAGACGGGCCTACAATTCCAGTCTGTAATATATTTTGAGTATTGTTATCACTAGCGAAATCAAGATATAACTTTGTATTTTGTATTTTATGTGTATATATATATATATATATATATATATATATATATATATATATATATATATATATATATATATATATATATATAGATGTACATGTAATATGTACACACATATATATACACATATATATACACATATATACATGCATAATATATCTACCCATACACACACACACACACACATACATAGGGGCAGGTGTGGCTGTGTAGTAACAAACTACGTTCGAAGATACTGTACTTGATATGGGCGGTAGTGCCTTGCCGGTCTATGGCCTACCTTCAACAAACCGGGAAGGCACAAACACTCTGTCTTCACATTTGCTGCGTGAGACATGTTTTAATGTTGATGAGCTTGCCGAGTACATAGCCGACAATGAGCCAAAGCTCCTTCCAGAACACAAGTTCGCTTACAACTCCGTTGTTAATTCAGTCCGGGCCAAAACTGGGAGGATTTTTTTCCTGGACGCTCCTGGGGGCACTGGGAAAACTTTTGTCAACAAATTAATATTGGCTGAGATTAGGCGAACACAAGGCATTGTCCTAGCTGAAGCAAGCTTATCGTTTGGGATGAATGCACGATGGCCCACAGACATGCTCTTGAGGCACTAGATAGATCTCTCAGAGACATCAAACACTCTTCACCTCCCATGGGAGGCATAACACTTCATCTTTCAAGGGACTTCTGACAAACACTTCTCGTTATTCCCAAAGGGACTACAGCTGATGCAGTAAGTGCGTGTCTTAAGTCATCCACATTGTGGCCACTGGTGAAGACTCTCAAACTTCACACCAATATGCGTGCTCATATGCGACTTAATATCACATCAGCAGCATTTTCTCACACCCTCCTTGCACTTGGCGAAGGCAAAATACCAGAGAATGAAAATGGTAATATTGCCATCGATTCCATTTGTACCATTGTTAAAACGCCTTCTGATCTCAGAGATGCAGTGTTCCCAGATCTACAAGCTAATTATCAGAATATGGATTGGATTGGCCAAAGGGCTATTCTGGCCTTAAGGAATAAAACTGTTCACCATATTAATGATGAAATGCTAAAACTCATTCCTGGGGAAGTCTATGTATATCAGTCCATCGATACCTCCTGACCCAGAGGACGTCATCATCTATCCAATAGAGGTACTCAATTCCTTTGAGCCCCCCGGACTACCACCACACATTCTCAAACTTAAAGTTGGTGGCCCTATAATGCTCATCAGAAATTTGGTTCCCCCAAAACAATGCAATGGTACACGTTTGATCGTTAAGTCCTTATCTCCCACCGTAAACTTATATCAATATTTGCCTGAATAATCATCATAATTCAGTGCAATCATTAACAGTACTTTGAAGCAATTCAGCCTCGAGCATCGCCGGGCAATTCTGTTAGTATATATATATATATTATATATATATATATATATATATATATATATATATGTTTGTGTGTGTGTGTGTGTGGTGTGTGTGTGTATGCGTGTGTGTGTGTGTGGTGTGTGTGTGGTGTGTGTGGTGTGTGTGGTGTGTGTGTGTGTGTGTGTGTAATTTATTGGATATATGATATAAAGAAGTAGGGTGGGAAGAAAGTATATACACGACACACTACTATTACTATTACATGAGACTTACTACTCTATATCAAAGGCCCACAGTGAACTGCTACCAACACGAACTGCCAATCGCTGACAGTTCTTTGTTTTATAACAATGAGTCAGTTCACCTTTTAGTCACATGGGGGTCGGATTCCTTCCATAACATCTCACCTTTTTAGAATCAGTCTCCCCTATCTTCTTGAACTCCGCTCCGAGTTTTAATATCTCTTAGGTTTAAGGTTCATTTCAGATGTTTCTGTTCTTTTCCATTTTCTGGTCCTAGAAGGTATAGTTTCAAATTGTTTGGGTGTTGATACCTCAAACGTGTCGTACAATACTTCCATAGGGACTTCATTTCTCGTGATTGTTTTTTTCCGTGAATCTTTTCTTAAGATGGTTAATATGTATTTTGTATTCGACATTTTCCCTTTTACCAGGAATATCATTCTTCCAATTCGTTTAATTATTACACCATCTTCCCATCCCAGCTTTCATTACCATATCTATAGATTTAGAAAAAAACATCTAACTTGAAGAATTTTGAAGTATTTTTGTTGTTCGCCTTTTTTTTATTTTCACTAGGTATCAGCTTATCAAAAACAGATCTGACCTTTGTAGCAAATATCAGTTCAGCGCGTGACATTCTCGACAGTGTGTTCAGATTAGGTAATACTCGGTACACTCTTAGAAATTGTTGAAGTGGAAAATCGTCCATAACTTCCTTGTTCACTTTTTCCAATGCCTTGTTGAGAGTATCAACAAAACGCTCCACTTGTCCCTTTGATCTCAGATAATAGGACGGAGTGGTCACATATTCGATAACAAACATTTTGCAAAATTTTATGAACTCGTCTGAGGTAAATTGAGTTCCATATCTCTCCTGGCTTCTTCGGCAGTATATAATTACTATATTTTTCAACAGGGGATAACTTTCTTAAAAGTAGTCGTACATTTTTTTTGTCGGACCAACTTTTCCACTGTTATTTGAAGATTTCTTCGTATCTACGAAAATATGCCGAGAAGGTAATCCCTGGATTATAGCTGAATTCTTCCAATGAGTTTGCTACGATGTCTAAACGAGTACGAACCTGAAGTATCTTCAGACTTTACAACATTAATTCCAGCAATTGTTGGTTTTGTAGCTGCTACTGCTATTGTAGTTGCTGTTGTAATTGCTGTTGTTGTTGCTGCTGTTGCTGTTGCAGCTGCACCACTGAAGCCAATAAGTCTTGCATGTTAAAACGATTTTTTCTTTGATTTTTAAACCCCAACGCAAGCTTCGAACAACACGTCGCCACTTTTATATCCTTGTATTGGATATATAATATAGCGAAGCTGAGGAGGGGAGAAAGTATATGCACGACGCACTATTACCATACGAGACTCACTGCTCTATATCAAAGGCTCACAGTGGACTGCTAACAACAGGAACTGCCAATCGCTGACAATTCTTTGTTTTATAACAATGAGTCAGTCCACCTTTTAGTCACTTGTAGAGTGGTCAGAATCCTTCCACAACAATAGACCCCTCCTTCAAACGAGCCCACAGCCTACGAGACCTCTTGGTCCACACCTTCTTCCCTAACCCAACCTCTCAATCCGGCTCGTTCCGCTGCTCCCGCCCATGCTTCCGCACTTGCCCTTACCTCTCCAACACCACTCTCTTCACCGGCACCCATCATCAACCCTATCATATCACCGACTCCTTTACCTGCATTTCTACCAATATCATCTACTGCATCCCCTGCTCTCTCTGCCCTTCTCTATACATCGGGAAAACGGGACGCCGCTTGGCTGACCGGTTCGCGGAACACCTCCGAGACATCCGACTCGGTAATGACACCCCAGTCTCGCGCCATTTCCGTCTAACGGTCACTCTGTCCGTATTCGGATGTCCTTGCAAAGGGGCCATCCGGGCTCCCGTTTGCGCCGTGAACAGGGATTAATCTTCTCTCTTCGCTCCTTTCCGCCACATGGGCTCAACTCTCCTCCCCTCGCCTCTCTCTCCCCCTCACACCTACTTCCTCCAACACACCTGTCCTCTCTTGCTCCGACTCCTACTTCTTCACTTCACTCCTACTCTCCTTCTCTCTTTTCTTCACTCCTACCCACCTTCTCATTCCCGTTCATCGTCACCCCACCCCTACCCATCCATCCCACCTTTCCTACCCTTACCCATCCCACCCGCCCCATCCCTTACACCCACTCCCACATGCCCAACCTCTACCCCAACCCTTCGCCTACCCATATACCCCACCTCTACCCCACCCTCAGAATAACCGACACCCCACCCTTGCTTTCCCCACTCTCACCTCCTCCAACTCCCAACACCATCACACCATACCACTACAACTTACACCACCATACCATACAACACATCGCATCCCAACACAACACCACGCACACATCTGCAGCGACAACTTCCAGACCCACATTTTCACACCTATGCATACACACACGCACATGTCAAGACCATCAGCCATCTTCCACACGCACATACAAACTCTCTTATACACACGGAAGTATACCTTCGTTTTGGGATCACCACTACTTTATTATTTCCCCTTCTCCCTAGCTCTCCTTCTGTCATTCGTCATGATAGATCGCTAGCCACTACACAGTCTTTATTTTCTCTTCTTGTTTCTTTCTGTGTTGCTTTCTGTGGAAGAGCGTAGGCTCGAAACGTTAAAGATTTTTCACTTCCCGAGCGTTATACTAATACATCTGTTTGTTGTCTACAGCAACTGTCTTCGTCTTTTCTTTTTAAGAATTCTCCCTATATATACATATATATATACCGGAGTAAACATATAAATGTGAAACGAGGTGGAAAAAAGAGTACTCAAATACCAGTGGTAGAATAATATGCTTTAAATAAAGTATATATACATATATATATATACATATATATATATATATATGTTGTGATCAGGTTTCCGAATAGTTAATAATACTTTGATCTTAGTGAACATTTTGAGAAGCATCCTTTTGTTTGCTAAAGCGTGATTTTACGTTCTTCAGTTCTATCTATACGAGAAAAGTTTTCGAGCGTATCTTGAAATGTGCGGTCATCCTTCGCAATTTCCGTTAAGGTGAAACTTGAGATAGCCTTAACGGTAGTATGTATGCATTTATGTATGTATGTATGTATGTATGTATGTATGTATGTATGTATGTATGTATACATGCATGCATGCATGTACGTATTTATATATGTAAACATACGCACACATACACACATATTTGTGTGTATATGTATGTATATATATATATATATATATATATATATATATATATATATATATACACATATATATATATATGATAATAATATTAGGGAGTATATCCAAACTTACAGGGAAAAATTAGATTTAGGATTAAATCAAATTTCACACTATAAATATAAATTAGAGATAAAACCACTATTAGGCAACTCAAACAGTGATAGTCATAAACCAAAACGTAAAAAACAAAAAATAAATATAATTAATATAATATATAATATATATATAAAATATAAAATTTAAAAGTTAAATTATTAAAATTTAAAATTTTTATATTTTTATATTTAAAAATTTTTAATTTTAATTTAAATTTTTTATTTTTTTATTTTTTAACTAACGTAAAAGTATAAAAAAGTTATATATAATATAATAAGTAAAAACACAACGTACGTTTCATGACTAAATTAAATTCGAATTACAATTAAGTTTAAATTCAATTGAAAATTCGATTTAAAATTATAGTCAATCTTCAGGTTAATGATAATAGTTAAATACATAAGCAAATAGTCAAACAATATTTTTAAAGAAATAAATAAAATAATAATTTTTTTATAAAATAAAACTCTATTATCTAAATTAGAAACTTAAAACATTAGGATTATTTCATACAACCCATTTATGTTAAATATTTGTTTTTAAGGTTAAAAAAATTAAACATTAAAATTAAAAATTAAAAATTAAAGGATTTTAAAATATTAAAATTTTAAATTTTATATTTCATATATATATTATATTAATTATATTTATTTTTTGTTTTTTATGTTTTGGTTTATGTCTATCACTGTTTGAGTTGCCTAATAGTGGTTTTATCTCTAATTTAGTTTATAAATATATAAATATATATATATATATATACGCATGTACACACACACACATATATATATATAGGAGAGACACAGAACGAGAGACAGCAAGAAGGACAGAAAAAGAAAAGTAGGGAGAAAAAATCCAGTTAAAAATACTGGTGTAATGAGAACATTACCTCAATTATTTCGGCAAGTATATGACTCACCTCCGAGCATGTTTCACAGAAAGAATTAATATACAGTCATATATGTACATTGCATATACATTCATATGTATGTATGTATGTATGTATGTATGTATGTATGTATGTATGTATGTATGTATGTATATATGTATGTATGTATGTGATCATCATTGAATCAGAGATCAAGGGAACTAGCAATCCAAGCGGAGCCTCATCACCTCAACCAACTAGCATACACAAACGCACCATCACACACATACGCACACCACACATATACACACTCACTCACACACACACACACACACACACACACACACACACTTAAACATATACACATATAGGAATAAACAAGTTCACATACATAAACGTCCAGACGTCACATCTTGAGTAACAGTGCTTTATTTTTTATATAAAACGTGATTGTTAGGTTTTGACGGTTTGTTTTCAACACGAAGTGAATGATACCACAGCGGTTTCGTTGTTCAAACTGTAAAGTAATAGACATCAAGTATACACACATTTACTAGCCCTACTCTTTTACGTCACTAACTAGATCCCAGTATCAGCAGACATCACATATTTCGATGGAGGAAGGAAAGGTAGAGGGTGAGACCAAGACAGGCATTTGAAAGACATGAGGTATGTGTCAAGAATTCCACTTGTTTAGCAGAATATTTCCTGACTATCATGTCAAAGAGAGGGCGTATTTTCATTACACCTTGCTTTTCTAACTTTTCATTTATCTTTGTGGGTGCCAAGTTAATAAAATAGTGAAAAAAGTACAAAAATGTATTTCGTTATTTCGTTTCGACTCTAAACATAAGGAGTTCAAATCTCGAGGTCAGCTAGATCATTCGATAATACCCAGTTTCGTTCATCCTTCCGTGGTCCCAATAAATTAAAGTACAAGGGAAGTACTGCAGTCGAAGTAATCGACCAACTCACTCACTTTGCTTGAAACTATTATTGCTATTATTTTGCTGTAGCACGGTATTCATATTGTAATGTTTAAATTACGCTACCGATGTGAAGCATCCTAGACCACGGTTAAGATATTCATATACAAGTTTGGACAAAATAATGGAAACACTTTGCATCATTGCATCACAATTTTGAACTATCTATAAAACCGTCAAAAGCTTGGTTATTTTTATGTATTTTGATTTATTATTAGTGTTGCTTAATATGTTTTGCAAAAATTGCTCTTTCTTTTCAGATATTTTCAGAAAAACGTAATTAAAATTCATTAAAATGACAGATCTATCGGACTTTCAAAGAGGTCAAACTGTTGGTGCTTGTATGGCAGGCACTAGCGTAACGAAAACAGCCGAAATGTTTGGTTTATAAAGAAGTATTGTCTCGAAAGTAATGACAGCCTTTGAGAAAGAGGGAAAAACCTCCTTGTCGAAACAAAACCTCGGAAAAAAACCAAAACTTTCAGATAGGGACCGTCGGACTCTTACGCGAATTGTTAGAAAGGACCACAAAAGTACAGCTCCCAAATTACTGCAGAGCTTAATGACCACCTCGAGAACTCAGCTTCAACAAAAACTGTTCCTCGGGAGCTGCACAAAGCCGGATTTGCAATCAGAAAAGAACTACTTTCAAAAACAAACGTTGCAAAGCGTTTAGGGTGGATAAAAAAACCTACAGAATTGATTCCTAGAGCAGTGGAAGAATGTTATTTTCTCGGACGAGTCATCCTGACAGCCAAAAGAAGCATTTGACCCAGACTGCCTTCTTCCAACTGTTAAACATGGAGGAGGATCTGTGATAATCAGGAAGGCTATATCTTGGAAATCCGCCGACCCAGCGGTTTCCTTTCATGGCAGAATTAATAGTCAAGACTATTTAAGCATTTTATATGATCAAATTCAACCTATGGTTGCGGAACTGTTTCCGGAGGGAAATGCAATCTTTTAGGATGATAATGCACAAATTCACACAGCTAAAGTTGTTACTGAATGGCACGAGGAACAATCTAGTGAAGTTGAACATCTAATCTGGCCGTCACAGTCCCCAGATCTCAATATAATTGAACATTTATGGTGCATTTTAGAAAGACAAGTAAGGAGTCGATATCCACTAACATCATCACTACAAAAACTGGAGACTGTTTTAGCTGTTTGGAAACAATTCAAACTTTGTACGAGTCCATACCTTATAAAATTCAAGCTGTAATTACTGCCAAAGGCGGCCCGACTCCATATTAAAATAAATTTGTTTGAAATTTTAAGGTGTTTCCATTATTTTGTCCCACCACTATATATCTATCTTTATTCCGTATCGAGTTACCTGATAATTTTTGCTGGGGAAAGTAAAATGTTCTGCACGCGCCACACACCGGGATTACAATCTTGCTTTTTAAGATTTACACTATTAAATAAGAATCGAAAGCATTTAATAAATAACTATCGATAAAAAGAAATAGTCTGTGGGTGTTAGTTAGCATCTATTAATAAGAGGTATCAAGGCGGCATGCAGGCAGAATCGTTAGCGCGTTAATCAATGTTTTGCGGTATTTCGCCCGTCGAAGGCGGCGAGCTGGCAGAATCGGTAGAACGCCGGGCGAAATGCTTAGCAGTATTTCGTCTGCCGCTACGTTCTGAGTTCAAATTCCGCCGAGGTCGACTTTGCCTTTCATCCTTTCGGGGTCGATTAAATAAGTACCAGTTACGCACTGGAGTCGATATAATCGACTTAATCCGTTTGTCTGTCCTTGTTTGTCCTCTCTGTGTTTAGCCCCTTGTAGGTAGTAAAGAAATAGGTATTTCGCCCGTCGCTACGTTCTGAGTTCAAATTCCGCCGAGGTCGTCTTTGGCTTTCATCATTTCGGAATCAATAAATTAAGTACCAGTTGCATACTGGGGTTGATGTAATCGACTTCATCCCATACCCAAAATTTGAGGCCTCGTGCTTCCATTAGAAAGGATTACTAAGTCGCATCACGACCGACGTGCGAGGCGCCGAGAATGCTCCTCTACCATTTCTGCAACGCAAAACACAAGAGTTTTATTGTTAGCACCGGGGCTCGTTTGCTAAATCGCAAAGATTTGTTTAAAAACCTGTCAGACTAGCCCGACAGGCGAAAGCCGACTTGAAAACAAAACCGCAATCCAATCTTTAACTGACCTGGTTGGGTGCATGCTACGCGATTCTGCACAGATGTGTACGATTTTCTAGCAATAGATTGCTAGAAATACAGGAGGAAGTGATAAGCTGCACGTACATATCTGTTTTGAACGGTTTGTGCAGTGAGCTTTACGATTATATACTCCACACTTGTTTGGCAACCTCTTAGTAGATGTCTCCCACAATTGGAAACAGGTGATAATTCCCGGTATTGTTGACTGATGCATGGGTAACGTCTATTGAAAAAGAACGCTGACAAGGGAGATATCGTAGATGATTTTCTACCTAAACTTCTGTTGAATGCAGTATTTAAAATTTGGGCCAAATTGTTAGTGAAAATGTTGGTGTTTGTCATCTGCAGTCTTGTCAGGCAAGAGTTGACATGCAAAATCTATGCACAACACATACATTATGAGATACACCATAGGGAGAGTTGGAAATAAAGCTGGCTTTGACTGGACTCTGATCAATTTGGAGCAATCGAGGGTTGGCATTGTGCCAAAATTTGAAACCATTATTATTATTATTATTATTATTATCATTATTATTATTATCATTATTATTATTATCATTATTATTAAGGCGATGAGCTGGTAGAATTGTTAGTACGTCGGGTAAAAAAGCTTAGTGGTATTTCGTCCGTTTTTACGTCCTGAGTTCAAAATCTGTCGAAGTCGACTTGCCTTTCGTTCTTTCGGGGTCGATAAAATAAGTACCAGTACTGCATTGGTGTCGAAGTAGTCGACTTACACCTACCCCTCACCCGAAGGTTGCAGCAAATCCAAGAGGACAAAGTCTTTCAGCTTCCTGACATAGCCAATTCGTTTTCTTTTTAATAAATGGTATTTCAGAGGAAGAAGGACACTGCACATAATGCAATTTGGCGCCCCAGTGATTTGTTAGAGCAAATAGGTTTGTACAAGGGACCTGTCCATTGTAAGTAGAGCGAATTCCACAAAAGGCTTCCAAGAGGTAGATAATGTAGGTGTTAAACCAAATGATGAATTAAGTCTAACACTGACATAAAAGAAGAAACGGTTATTCCAACGCATATTCCACACAGTGTTACTCATAACACTTTGGTTTCTCCGAGATTTTGATAAAAACATCTGTCTAACGTGACGCGCAATGAGGTGGAGCATGAAAACATCTAGCTTTAAATGGAACTTCTTGACCACATAGGCCTCGTCAAGAACAATGTGAATAATGATTTATATTCATCAACTTCATAGTTGTTATGTTGCACTACAGAAATTATTGCGTTGATGTATTGCTTTTTAACCTCCCTCACCTGGTCAACTGTTATCGAGATGTGACGATACCTTCGTTTTAGATGTTATATCCGGGTTTGTAGTGCTACATCGTCTGTGTTTTTCCTTTAGTAAAGACGAAGGTTGTTTTTTTTTAATTCAATGGTGATTTGGTTCTTATTTATAGCAGGGTCAATGACCACATGGAATCTCCTTCGTCGGCTTGTAATAAGAAGTTATACATATGGAGATTGGGACACAAGATCTAATATTCACATTCAGAACACCGCAAACTTCATTATATAATCGACAGAGAATTGAATGAGAGAACACTAAAATGATATTTCACTAACGTCTCAATCTCCGGCACAAGTTTACAGTCATCTTCAAAAATACTACGATGGAAATAGTTTCCCAGACGTTAGGTGATTCCGACTGTGTCAGATATGTGCGGCAAAGTAACATTTAGTTACAAAATATTAAAATGGACACTTCCGTTATCATGCATGGTCCATCTTGTTAAAAAAATCTGGACCAAAATCTGTCGCAATTAAATAATAACCAAGAACCAGCCTAGTCAAACTGTGTCGCATTGATTCTGTCAGAGAAATACGTTAAAGTTAAACGTACCTATAGAAGACTCAGCTACTTCTACATTAACTAAATGAGTAGGTAATTCAGTTGGTCGAACAACTGAACAGTCGCCGACGAAACCGACTGGATTGATAGGCACGAGTGTGTGTGAGTAAGTGAGAGAGAGAGAGAGAGGGAGAGAGGTGGGGAGAGAATGTGAGGGAAAGTGGGGAGAGAAAGTGAGAGAGAATCTAATTTAAATCTGTAAATATTCATGGCGCAAATGAATATTTGCATATTCAGTATAGAGATAATTCATTAGACTATGAGAAATTTTGATTACTGCGAGAAACAATTTAAACGAGAAAAATATTTTTTGTGTATGTATATTGTGTATATTAACTAGACCGACATTAATTTCATATACTTGCGATAAATATCGACATGCCTGATAAGATATAGTCCAAATAACAATGAAAAGTCATGTATAAAAACAATTTTCCTAATGTTAGCTAGTAGATCCCAGTCACCGATTCATTTGATGAATTTGAAATAAATAGGTCGAAAAAGCCAGAAGCAGGCCAAGCGATAGTAATGTCCTTTATCTAATGGCTCTCCGATGTGACCACAGAAGCGACTGTGTATCAGGACTAGATGGTCATCTCTCAAGTAGTCCGCAGCGCGTTTATGGGTAACTTCCATCGAGTCCTTGGAACTGTGAAGTCTTTGACCAATCCTGTGGATTTTCGCTCTCCTGCAATTATCGACTCGTTGGAATTGTTGTCATTATGATGTATTGGACCAGCTAAATAAACTTGACCAATGTAACGACGACTGACCGCTGAGAATATTTCTTTTTCTTAGCCATGAGTGAGGTCTCCACGCCAAAACATTCCAGCTCTTTCTGGAAGGACTTAGTCAGGTTCCAGAAGATGGTGATCTCTGGGCTACAGTACTTTGCCTTTTTATTTCTTTTGACAGAATGGAATCTACTATTTTGATGTTGTCGATATGTCTAAGAGAGACATGAAAACGCTAAAGTTAATTTTTAACGCATACGCTATAACATTGCATATATTTTCTCTTTATGGCTCATTTCATTTTGTTCATAGATGAGTAGAACACCTCTGCATTCTGTAATAATTTAAACATTTCTGAAACCAAAACAGTGTTTATTTTATTATTAACGTAACTAGCTGGCAGGAAAATGATTAGCTGAATTTCGCCTGTCTTTATATTCTGAGTTCAAATTCCACCAAGGTCGACGTTACTTTTCATCCTTTCGGGGTCGATAAAATAAGTACCACTTTAGCACTGGAGTCGATGTAATCGACTATCCCCTCTCCACAAAATTTTAGGCCTTGTATCTATAATAGAAGCCAGCTGGCAGGATCGTTAGCACACCGAACAAAATGCTTGGGTGTTCTGAGTTCAAATTCTGCCGAAGTCGACTTTGTCTTTCAATCTTTCGAGGTTAATCAAATAAAGTATCAGTGAAATACTAGCAAACTTCATCTTAGGACTCAAACAGAATAGAACGACCCACTGGTCTATTATAAAAAATGCTGCACCTTTCAACAGAACATCGCAGGTATGCAGCTTAAGCCCAGAGGAAACCCGTGAGCTAATCACATCGAGAGAAAACATAATTAATAGACACTCCGAAGTTATATCATGTAAGCATAAACACAAGGCATCATTCCTAGAATTCGAAAAAGAAACATTTTGAAACACAAAAACACTAACCACCTTTCGTGTATAATTGAACAAGGGTAGAACATAAAGAACTAAACAAAATTACCACTATTTTCAAATGTTATATGCTACACCATTTTACCACCAAAAGTAATTAAAAGGTCATTTTAAGAAAGTATCATTTGTAAACTCAGACGATGAACTTCACCAACTGGATGGCTGTAGTAGCTGTAGCTGCTGACTCGAATACTGAATTGATTGAGAGGCCTGCTGTGAATAAGATGAGACAAAAGATCCATACTACCCATACTGACATCTGCATATTCAAACAGTAAAATAAGCACACGCACATACACACCTCCATCTCCTTATAACTATGATTCCTTCCTATTTTTCAATCACCTTCCATCCTTCCTCACAAAATACACACAGAAACACCCACATGCCCCAATCAACCATCTCATTGGCCAAAATTGGTAAACAACCTTCATTTAAACATCCATTAATGCTATATCGCCTGAAGAAATGAATGCAGGAATATGATCTACCCGATGTCCATGGATACTACGGACTGCATAAGAAACGTGATTTCTGGAAAAGCGCATAGCGATGCATTAACATATTTATAAATTCCATCTAAGGATTATTATTGTTATTACAGGGGGGGGGGTTAAGAAAAAGGTGGTAGTCAAAATTTAGGGTAATTTTTTATTTAGCACTTTCATCTTAAGAGAGCAAAATTCACATCAGAGGGTAACTCAGAATTCGTGGAGTACTATGGAGATAACAGATATGGAACATGTAACAACAGTTTTAAATATTTGGATACTGGTTTCCACATAAAATTTAAAAGTGGATTCTCGTTCAAAGAAAAATGCAAATATGAACAACAAAACACAGAATCTCATACACTGTATAACCTGTCTCAATTACAAAGAAAATTGTATTGGTGAAACCAATAATTCCTTTTGACAACGTATAGTGAGCGCACGCGCGCATACACACACACACACACACACACATACGAACACACATATATTGTTACTATTATGCAAAAGTGTCATAAGTCCAAAACGTTGCTTTTTTTCAGATAACGAAAAAATAGTTTCACCATTCCATTTCTTTTTACATCAGCAGCAGTTTCAGCTTAACCATAATACTTTGTTTGAT
>NC_043014.1:26150534-26155534 GCF_006345805.1 Octopus sinensis | reverse complement strand
TAGAGAGAATCCACGTTAAGTCGTATATGAAAACAAAAATTCATTTGTGGTGTCAGAGACTAATCGACGCCTGAACCGAGATAAAGCAGCAGAACTATTTGTTTCCATTTAAAAATTAAAAAAAAAACATGCAGAACAGACACCCGCACATCGATACACAAATAGCTAAATACTATCACACACACACACGCATACATGTGCATATGTATATGTTTGTATATACACATACATAAGCCGTGCATATAAATTCTGTATTTATGTATATAAGTGTGTGTATCCAAGCGCGCGTGTGTGTGCATGTGTGTATTTGTATACACATACATACATGCATACATACATACATACATACATACATACATACATACACACATACATGCAAACATAAACATATATATATATATATATATATATATATATATATATATATATATATTATCTGTGTATATATAGAGAAATATTATATAAATATATATATGTATATGTGTATATTTAAATATATATATATATATATATATATATATATATATATATATATATATATATATATATATATATATGTATGTATATATATATATATATATATATATATATAGCTAAATATGTATGTTTTTGCAGACTCGAGTTTGGGTGGGTGTACATTTAAATAATATACGTGTTTGTTTGCACAACTCGCGGCAAAATATCTTGTGCTACCTCGAGCTTAAATAAAGGTTTGTATTCTTGTTTGAATGTTTGACCGAAAGCAGGTGGACGGGAGTTCAGTGTGTCTGAGATCTGAAACTGTAAAAGGATGTTTCGAAAAATCAAGTCTCAATGACTGACGTAATTGTTTCATCTGAAGAATTCATTTATTCACTTGAACAGCTATATCGAAACATCTAAGATTTATAGACAGGCCAAGTTATAGGCCATGATGTGTGTTTATATGGAATATTTCGTGTAAACGCATGTGCTGTATATGTTGCATATGATGTACATGGGAAATATAATATAATAAGTGACCTACATAGATATACTGTATGTTCAATATGTATGTAGCTATAAAATGTACGAAAGGTAATACATTAAGTTCACGTAGATTGCATTTCATACAATATTGAGGACACTGTAAAACGTTATCCCAAACCCTATCTCTAGTTTCAAATTTGCCACCACCACCACCCTGATCATCAATGTGTTATCTGTGACATGTTGAATATAACCTTTTTTTTCTCTAGAAAATGTAGGGAACACAAAGAATTCAATGAGATAATGAAGCATTCTTTCGGCTGTAATTTCAGAAGCTTATAAACCCGTGTCGGGAGCTACGCTCAGCTATGTACTTTACAACATATAAAACTTATGAATATACATACACACACATTTATGCGTGCGTGCACACACACACACACACAACACACACACACACACACACACCACACACACACATGCACTGGAGGGTTAAGTTCATCAAATCTACAGCAGCACTCACTCTTTAAGTAGACCGATGGGGACAAACGCAAACACATGCACGCGCAAGTAACACTCGCGTGCACACACACGCACTCCTGTAAATACCAAATGGCACAAGGACAATAAAAATTTATCTATCTATCGATATACATACATACATGCATACATACATATATACATACATACACACATACATACACACTCATACACACATACATACATACATCATACATACATACATACATACATACATACATACATACATACATACATACATACATACAGGCTTAAACCTTAAACCTTTTCCTACAGGACCATTGTGAAACTAATAACATTATCACAACAGAACAAGCAGTTGGGGAAAAGGGAGTCTGGGGATGTGCCGACCAATAGTTAATCAACATTTTGATATCAGAGGTGCGGGAACATAAGAGGAATCTAGTTTCATTGCGATTAGACTAGAAGAAAGATTTTGACTCTGTTCCTCACTCATGGATGCTAGAAGCCCTTCAACTTACTAAAGTTCCAGTGAGAATAGTCAAAGCCATATCTGACCTGTCTTCATCGTGGACCCCCATCTTGAAATTAAACACAAAGAGTGACTGTATTATCACCCTTGGAATACAATATGGCAAAGGCATATTCCAAAGAGACAGCCTCACTGTGATGTTGTTTATACTTTCTGTAAACACCTTGTCATTCATGTTAAGGAAGTCTGAAGGATATCTCACTGGTTCACAAGGAAACAGAAATACCAAAATTATACACTATTTCTTTGTGGATGACTTAAAACTTTAGGCAAAGAATATGCATGAGATGAAAAATAGCCTTGGCCTAGTTACAACATCCTCAAAGGATGTAGGGTTAGAGTTTGGTCAGGATACATGTTCTATCAATGATTTGACTGTTTACCCTGTATCTGACGAGGAATGTTACAGGTATATAGGGGTGGATGAAAACATATCTTACAATGGCACCTGTAACAAAACACGTTTATTTATACTACAGCCGAATAAAGAAAATTTGTACCTCAGAACTCTCTGCATTCAATAAAACAGTGGCCCACAATGTGAGGTGCTTGATCGAATGCTTGCTGAGATCCGAGCCATTGATGTGAAAACCCGAAAAATAATAACAAGTACACATAATTTCCACATAAACAGTGACGTAGACTGCTTCTATCTAAAACGAAAAGAAGGCGGCAGAGGCTTAACATCGATCCAAAATGCATTTGAATATCGCATCATATCCGTTGGGCAACAGCTTTTAACCACCAAGTGTCGAAGTGCATCTCTTGAGCAAGTTTGCATAAATGAGGCTGATAACATCATAAGGCTTGGCTTCGAAGGCAGCTCTTTGAGCAACACTCTTTGTCTGAAAACCTTGAATACATGCGTAAAGAAGTCGCACGACTCTACCGTAACATATCATCAGAGGAAAGGATGAGCCTATATGAGCAGAAGACTATGCATAGATATGTTAGTAGAAAGCTCCGTTATGATAGTAACACCGATCATCAAAGCAGTTTATCATGGACCAATAGCCGGATTACTACCCCCATTTTGAAGTTGTGTTAGCAATCCAGGAATAGAAATTATCAACGAAGTACCTGATGCACAAAAAGGATAGAGATGCAGGAAAAGCCGTAAAATGTGACAACCCATGCAGATTTTGTGGAGTTGACACTGAAGATATTACCCATATAATCAGCAGCTGCCCGAAAATGTCATCACAGTATTATCTACTGACGAGACATGATGTAGCTAGGACACTCTATAATGAAATCCGTCGAAAGGATAATCCCAAGGACAAAGAAATAAGAACCCACAATATGGTAGAAGCCATAGCCACTCATAATAAAAAGGAATACTGAGAAAATGTCCCAGTGAAAACCTCAGTAAAATGTAGGCCCAACAGACCTGATATAAGGATTTGGGGTAGGAAAGAGAAACTGTGTACAGTTGTAGAAATTAGCTGCTCAGCGGATGTTAACATAAAGATGAAGATCAGTGGAAAAGGGAACACCTATGCTGAACTATTGAGAAATCTGCAGTTTCTCTATCCAGATTACAAGTTCAAGTTTATACCTGTCATTATTGGGGCCCTGAGAGATATAACATACTGCTTAAATACCAATCTTGTTAAATTAGGCTTCTCAAAACCAGAAAGGATAAAGCTAATTCGAAGACTACATCCAATCCATAGCTGAGGCTGTAAATTATCTAAATATATATGAGCATGTCTAGATATGCAACTATATGCATGAGAATACATACATAAAACATAGAAATCTGCACATACATACATACATGCATACATACATACATACATACATACATACATACATACATATATACATACATACATACATACATACATACAAAAATAACCTGTTGTTGATGTTGAAGTTCCAATGAAGGAACCTTGAATCTATTAGGAAACGGTTCTTTCTCTATTGGCAAGAAATTTTCAAATAAACTGAATAATGACATACATACATATACATACATACAGACAGACAGGCAGACAGACAAACAGAGATACCAGAGGCTACCCCCTCCCAAAAAATAGCCCCTGAATTTTACAGTGTTATTTTATTCATTTACTTTTACATGTTTACACTTTTATCGCCATCAAAGTATTCTCCATTTGAAGTAATGCATCCGTCCAGACGCATTTCCCACTATTGTCCAGGTGTATTTCTCACAGTGTTGGAGCTGTTGCGAAGTGATGCCTTTTAACACCTTCCTCGATTTTTTTCTTCACTTCTTCCACATCAGCAAATTCCGTAGTACCAGCTTTCGTCACCGGTGATGTCTTTTGAAAAAGGTCCGATCATCTTCCAACCCTTCTTTCAGTTCAAAACACGCATTCTGTCGTGACTAATTTTGATCTTCCGTGAACAAGCGAGGCACAAATTTTGCTGCAACCCTTTTCACTCGCATTTCCTCGCTCAAAATTCGTTGGCAGGAGCTCCAGAACGCACCAGTCATATCAACAAGTTCGTCAACTGTTCGGTGATTGTCCTCCAATGAATTTTCATGATGTTTTTATTCGTTCGGAAGGTCGACGGTCGTTCTCAACGAGGTTCTTCTTCAAGCGACAAGTGACATTTCTAAAAAACGTGGAAACCAATCGTAAACTTTGGTTTGCGCACAGCAGCGTTCTTGTATGTTATGTGAAGCATGGCAACTGTCTCTGTCACCATTTTCTCCAGCAGAAAACAGAATTGCTCGAGACCGATAGAATAAGTACTAGGCTTACAAAGAATAAGTCCAGGGATCGATTTGCTCGACTAAAGGCGGTGCTCCATTATGGCCACAGTCAAATAACTGAAACAAATAAAAGAGTAAAAGGATAAAAGAGTATATATATTCATAAAATAAGACAGGGCAGCCATCGCAAAAATCAACGAACAGCGGGGAAGCAGTACAATATCACACGAGACCACCGGTCGGCACACTGGTGGCTGAGGGTCGCATCAAGTAGCTTCTAGCGGCGGAAGCCTGACCTAGAAAGGGTTTGTCCCACCGAGAACATTTCCTATC